>NW_027468622.1:0-61377 GCF_046254945.1 Alosa pseudoharengus | reverse complement strand
ACCTTTCAGTTTTTCTTAGTTTTCTCACAAGGTCCGGGGTCAGGACAAAAGACAGATTTTTGACAAATTTCAAAATATGTCAGATATTGTCCAAATTATTTTTTATTTCACTTCTAGACATGTGAAATGCATGAACTAGGGCAAAAAAAGTGAAAAAAAATTGGTCTGATTTTTTTTAGTACCTTTCAGTTTTTCTTAGTTTTCACACAAGGTCCGGGGTCAGGACAAAAGACAGATTTTTGACAAATTTCAAAATATGTCAGATATTGTCCAAATTATTTTTTATTTCACGTCTAGACATGTGAAATGCACGAACAAGTGCAAAAAAGTGTAACAAAATTGGTTTGATTTTTTTTAGTACCTTTCAGTTTTTCTTAGTTTTCTCACAAGGTCCGGGGTCAGGACAAAAGACAGATTTTTGACAAATTTCAAAATATGTCAGATATTGTCCAAATTATTTTTTATTTCACGTCTAGACATGTGAAATGCACGAACTAGGGCAAAAAAAGTGAAAAAAAATTGGTCTGATTTTTTTTAGTACTTTTCAGTTTTTCATAGTTTTCACATAAGGTCCGGGGTCAGGACAAAAGACAGATTTTTGACAAATTTCAAAATATGTCAGATATTGTCCAAATTATTTTTTATTTCACGTCTAGACATGTGAAATGCACGAACAAGTGCAAAAAAGTGTAACAAAATTGGTTTGGTTTTTTTTAAGACCTTTCAGTTTTTCTTAGTTTTCTCAGAAGGTCCGGGGTCAGGACAAAAGATAGATTTTTGACAAATTTCAAAATATGTCAGATATTGTCCAAATAATTTTTTATTTCACGTCTAGACATGTGAAATGCACGAACTAGTGCAAAAAAGTGTAACAAAATTGGTTTGATTTTTTTTAGTACCTTTCAGTTTTTCTTAGTTTTCACATAAGGTCCGGGGTCAGGACAAAAGACAGATTTTTGACAAATTTCAAAATATGTCAGATATTGTCCAAATTATTTTTTATTTCACTTCTAGACATGTGAAATGCATGAACTAGGGCAAAAAAAGTGGAAAAAAATTGGTCTGATTTTTTTAGTACTTTTCAGTTTTTCTTAGTTTTCACATAAGGTCCGGGGTCAGGACAAAAGACAGATTTTTGACAAATTTCAAAATCTGTCAGATATTGTCCAAATCATTTTTTATTTCACTTCTAGACATGTGAAATGCATGAACTAGGGCAAAAAAAGTGAAAAGAAATTGGTCTGATTTTTTTTAGTACCTTGCAGTTTTTCTTAGTTTTCACATAAGGTCCGGGGTCAGGACAAAAGACAGATTTTTGACAAATTTCAAAATATGTCAGATATTGTCCAAATTATTTTTTATTTCACTTCTAGACATGTGAAATGCATGAACTAGGGCAAAAAAAGTGAAAAAAAATTGGTCTGATTTTTTTTAGTACTTTTCAGTTTTTCTTAGTTTTCACATAAGGTCCGGGGTCAGGACAAAAGACAGATTTTTGACAAATTTCAAAATATGTCAGATATTGTCCAAATTATTTTTTATTTCACGTCTAGACATGTGAAATGCACGAACAAGTGCAAAAAAGTGTAACAAAATTGGTTTGATTTTTTTTAGTACCTTTCAGTTTTTCTTAGTTTTCACACAAGGTCCGGGGTCAGGACAAAAGACAGTTTTTTGACAAATTTCAAAATATGTCAGATATTGTCCAAATTATTTTTCATTTCACTTCTAGACATGTGAAATGCATGAACTAGGGCAAAAAAGTGTAACAAAATTGGTTTGATTTTTTTTAGTACCTTTCAGTTTTTCTTAGTTTTCACACAAGGTCCGGGGTCAGGACAAAAGACAGTTTTTTGACAAATTTCAAAATATGTCAGATATTGTCCAAATTATTTTTTATTTCACGTCTAGACATGTGAAATGCACGAACAAGTGCAAAAAAGTGTAACAAAATTGGTTTAATTTTTTTTAGTACCTTTCAGTTTTTCTTAGTTTTCTCACAAGGTCCGGGGTCAGGACAAAAGACAGATTTTTGACAAATTTCAAAATATGTCAGATATTGTCCAAATTATTTTTTATTTCACTTCTAGACATGTGAAATGCATGAACTAGGGCAAAAAAAGTGAAAAAAAATTGGTCTGATTTTTTTTAGTACCTTTCAGTTTTTCTTAGTTTTCACACAAGGTCCGGGGTCAGGACAAAAGACAGATTTTTGACAAATTTCAAAATATGTCAGATATTGTCCAAATTATTTTTTATTTCACGTCTAGACATGTGAAATGCACGAACAAGTGCAAAAAAGTGTAACAAAATTGGTTTGATTTTTTTTAGTACCTTTCAGTTTTTCTTAGTTTTCTCACAAGGTCCGGGGTCAGGACAAAAGACAGATTTTTGACAAATTTCAAAATATGTCAGATATTGTCCAAATTATTTTTTATTTCACGTCTAGACATGTGAAATGCACGAACTAGGGCAAAAAAAGTGAAAAAAAATTGGTCTGATTTTTTTTAGTACTTTTCAGTTTTTCATAGTTTTCACATAAGGTCCGGGGTCAGGACAAAAGACAGATTTTTGACAAATTTCAAAATATGTCAGATATTGTCCAAATTATTTTTTATTTCACGTCTAGACATGTGAAATGCACGAACAAGTGCAAAAAAGTGTAACAAAATTGGTTTGGTTTTTTTTAAGACCTTTCAGTTTTTCTTAGTTTTCTCAGAAGGTCCGGGGTCAGGACAAAAGATAGATTTTTGACAAATTTCAAAATATGTCAGATATTGTCCAAATAATTTTTTATTTCACTGCTAGACATGTGAAATGCATGAACTAGGGCAAAAAAAGTGAAAAAAAATTGGTCTGATTTTTTTTAGTACTTTTCAGTTTTTCTTAGTTTTCCGGGGTCAGGACAAAAGACAGATTTTTGACAAATTTCAAAATCTGTCAGATATTGTCCAAATCATTTTTTATTTCACTTCTACACATGTGAAATGCATGAACTAGGGCAAAAAAAGTGAAAAGAAATTGGTCTGATTTTTTTTTAGTACCTTGCAGTTTTTCTTAGTTTTCACATAAGGTCCGGGGTCAGGACAAAAGACAGATTTTTGACAAATTTCAAAATATGTCAGATATTGTCCAAATTATTTTTTATTTCACTTCTAGACATGTGAAATGCATGAACTAGGGCAAAAAAGTGTAAAAAAATTGGTTTGATTTTTTTTAGTATCTTTCAGTTTTTCTTAGTTTTCACATAAGGTCCGGGGTCAGGACAAAAGACAGATTTTTGACAAATTTCAAAATCTGTCAGATATTGTCCAAATCATTTTTTATTTCACTGCTAGACATGTGAAATGCATGAACTAGGGCAAAAAAAGTGAAAGAAATTGGTCTGATTTTTTTTTAGTACCTTGCAGTTTTTCTTAGTTTTCACATAAGGTCCGGGGTCAGGACAAAAGACAGATTTTTGACAAATTTCAAAATATGTCAGATATTGTCCAAATTATTTTTTATTTCACGTCTAGACATGTGAAATGCATGAACTAGGGCAAAAAAAGTGAAAAGAAATTGGTCTGATTTTTTTTTAGTACCTTGCAGTTTTTCTTAGTTTTCACATAAGGTCCGGGGTCAGGACAAAAGACAGATTTTTGACAAATTTCAAAATCTGTCAGATATTGTCCAAATCATTTTTTATTTCACTGCTAGACATGTGAAATGCATGAACTAGGGCAAAAAAAGTGAAAGAAATTGGTCTGATTTTTTTTTAGTACCTTGCAGTTTTTCTTAGTTTTCACATAAGGTCCGGGGTCAGGACAAAAGACAGATTTTTGACAAATTTCAAAATATGTCAGATATTGTCCAAATTATTTTTTATTTCACGTCTAGACATGTGAAATGCATGAACTAGGGCAAAAAAAGTGAAAAGAAATTGGTCTGATTTTTTTTTTAGTACCTTGCAGTTTTTCTTAGTTTTCACATAAGGTCCGGGGTCAGGACAAAAGACAGATTTTTGACAAATTTCAAAATATGTCAGATATTGTCCAAATTATTTTTTATTTCACTTCTAGACATGTGAAATGCATGAACTAGGGCAAAAAAAGTGAAAAAAAATTGGTCTGATTTTTTTTAGTACTTTTCAGTTTTTCTTAGTTTTCCGGGGTCAGGACAAAAGACAGATTTTTGACAAATTTCAAAATCTGTCAGATATTGTCCAAATCATTTTTTATTTCACTTCTAGACATGTGAAATGCATGAACTAGGGCAAAAAAAGTGAAAAGAAATTGGTCTGATTTTTTTTAGTACCTTGCAGTTTTTCTTAGTTTTCACATAAGGTCCGGGGTCAGGACAAAAGACAGATTTTTGACAAATTTCAAAATATGTCAGATATTGTCAAAATTATTTTTTATTTCACTTCTAGACATGTGAAATGCATGAACTAGGGCAAAAAAGTGTAAAAAAATTGGTTTGATTTTTTTTAGTATCTTTCAGTTTTTCTTAGTTTTCACATAAGGTCCGGGGTCAGGACAAAAGACAGATTTTTGACAAATTTCAAAATCTGTCAGATATTGTCCAAATCATTTTTTATTTCACTGCTAGACATGTGAAATGCATGAACTAGGGCAAAAAAAGTGAAAGAAATTGGTCTGATTTTTTTTTAGTACCTTGCAGTTTTTCTTAGTTTTCACATAAGGTCCGCGGTCAGGACAAAAGACAGATTTTTGACAAATTTCAAAATATGTCAGATATTGTCCAAATTATTTTTTATTTCACGTGTAGACATGTGAAATGCACGAACAAGTGCAAAAAAGTGTAACAAAATTGGTTTGGTTTTTTTTAAGACCTTTCAGTTTTTCTTAGTTTTCTCACAAGGTCCGGGGTCAGGACAAAAGATAGATTTTTGACAAATTTCAAAATATGTCAGATATTGTCCAAATTATTTTTTATTTCACGTCTAGACATGTGAAATGCACGAACTAGTGCAAAAAAGTGTAACAAAATTGGTTTGATTTTTTTTAGTACCTTTCAGTTTTTCTTAGTTTTCACATAAGGTCCGGGGTCAGGACAAAAGACAGATTTTTGACAAATTTCAAAATATGTAAGATATTGTCCAAATTATTTTTTATTTCACGTCTAGACATGTGAAATGCATGAACTAGGGCAAAAAAAGTGAAAAAAAATTGGTCTGATTTTTTTTAGTACTTTTCAGTTTTTCATAGTTTTCACATAAGGTCCGGGGTCAGGACAAAAGACAGATTTTTGACAAATTTCAAAATATGTCAGATATTGTCCAAATTATTTTTTATTTCACGTCTAGACATGTGAAATGCACGAACAAGTGCAAAAAAGTGTAACAAAATTGGTTTGGTTTTTTTTAGTACCTTTCAGTTTTTCTTAGTTTTCTCACAAGGTCCGGGGTCAGGACAAAAGACAGATTTTTGACAAATTTCAAAATATGTCAGATATTGTCCAAATTATTTTTTATTTCACTTCTAGACATGTGAAATGCATGAACTAGGGCAAAAAAAGTGAAAAAAAATTGGTCTGATTTTTTTTAGTACCTTTCAGTTTTTCTTAGTTTTCACATAAGGTCCGGGGTCAGGACAAAAGTCAGATTTTTGACAAATTTCAAAATCTGTCAGATATTGTCCAAATCATTTTTTATTTCACTTCTAGACATGTGAAATGCATGAACTAGGGCAAAAAAGTGTAACAAAATTGGTTTGATTTTTTTTAGTACCTTTCAGTTTTTCTTAGTTTTCACACAAGGTCCGGGGTCAGGACAAAAGACAGATTTTTGACAAATTTCAAAATATGTAAGATATTGTCCAAATTATTTTTTATTTCACTTCTAGACATGTGAAATGCATGAACTAGGGCAAAAAAGTGTAACAAAATTGGTTTGATTTTTTTTAGTACCTTTCAGTTTTTCTTAGTTTTCACACAAGGTCCGGGGTCAGGACAAAAGACAGATTTTTGACAAATTTCAAAATATGTAAGATATTGTCCAAATTATTTTTTATTTCACTTCTAGACATGTGAAATGCATGAACTAGGGCAAAAAAGTGTAACAAAATTGGTTTGATTTTTTTTTAGTACCTTTCAGTTTTTCTTAGTTTTCACACAAGGTCCGGGGTCAGGACAAAAGACAGTTTTTTGACAAATTTCAAAATATGTCAGATATTGTCCAAATTATTTTTTATTTCACTTCTAGACATGTGAAATGCATGAACTAGGGCAAAAAAAGTGAAAAAAAATTGGTCTGATTTTTTTTAGTACTTTTCAGTTTTTCTTAGTTTTCACATAAGGTCCGGGGTCAGGACAAAAGACAGATTTTTGACAAATTTCAAAATATGTCAGATATTGTCCAAATTATTTTTTATTTCACGTCTAGACATGTGAAATGCACGAACAAGTGCAAAAAAGTGTAACAAAATTGGTTTGATTTTTTTTAGTACCTTTCAGTTTTTCTTAGTTTTCACACAAGGTCCGGGGTCAGGACAAAAGACAGTTTTTTGACAAATTTCAAAATATGTCAGATATTGTCCAAATTATTTTTTATTTCACTTCTAGACATGTGAAATGCATGAACTAGGGCAAAAAAGTGTAACAAAATTGGTTTGATTTTTTTTAGTACCTTTCAGTTTTTCTTAGTTTTCACACAAGGTCCGGGGTCAGGACAAAAGACAGTTTTTTGACAAATTTCAAAATATGTCAGATATTGTCCAAATTATTTTTTATTTCACGTCTAGACATGTGAAATGCACGAACAAGTGCAAAAAAGTGTAACAAAATTGGTTTAATTTTTTTTAGTACCTTTCAGTTTTTCTTAGTTTTCTCACAAGGTCCGGGGTCAGGACAAAAGACAGATTTTTGACAAATTTCAAAATATGTCAGATATTGTCCAAATTATTTTTTATTTCACTTCTAGACATGTGAAATGCATGAACTAGGGCAAAAAAAGTGAAAAAAAATTGGTCTGATTTTTTTTAGTACCTTTCAGTTTTTCTTAGTTTTCACACAAGGTCCGGGGTCAGGACAAAAGACAGATTTTTGACAAATTTCAAAATATGTCAGATATTGTCCAAATTATTTTTTATTTCACGTCTAGACATGTGAAATGCACGAACAAGTGCAAAAAAGTGTAACAAAATTGGTTTGATTTTTTTTAGTACCTTTCAGTTTTTCTTAGTTTTCTCACAAGGTCCGGGGTCAGGACAAAAGACAGATTTTTGACAAATTTCAAAATATGTCAGATATTGTCCAAATTATTTTTTATTTCACGTCTAGACATGTGAAATGCACGAACTAGGGCAAAAAAAGTGAAAAAAAATTGGTCTGATTTTTTTTAGTACTTTTCAGTTTTTCATAGTTTTCACATAAGGTCCGGGGTCAGGACAAAAGACAGATTTTTGACAAATTTCAAAATATGTCAGATATTGTCCAAATTATTTTTTATTTCACGTCTAGACATGTGAAATGCACGAACAAGTGCAAAAAAGTGTAACAAAATTGGTTTGGTTTTTTTTAAGACCTTTCAGTTTTTCTTAGTTTTCTCAGAAGGTCCGGGGTCAGGACAAAAGATAGATTTTTGACAAATTTCAAAATATGTCAGATATTGTCCAAATAATTTTTTATTTCACGTCTAGACATGTGAAATGCACGAACTAGTGCAAAAAAGTGTAACAAAATTGGTTTGATTTTTTTTAGTACCTTTCAGTTTTTCTTAGTTTTCACATAAGGTCCGGGGTCAGGACAAAAGACAGATTTTTGACAAATTTCAAAATATGTCAGATATTGTCCAAATTATTTTTTATTTCACTTCTAGACATGTGAAATGCATGAACTAGGGCAAAAAAAGTGGAAAAAAATTGGTCTGATTTTTTTAGTACTTTTCAGTTTTTCTTAGTTTTCACATAAGGTCCGGGGTCAGGACAAAAGACAGATTTTTGACAAATTTCAAAATCTGTCAGATATTGTCCAAATCATTTTTTATTTCACTTCTAGACATGTGAAATGCATGAACTAGGGCAAAAAAAGTGAAAAGAAATTGGTCTGATTTTTTTTAGTACCTTGCAGTTTTTCTTAGTTTTCACATAAGGTCCGGGGTCAGGACAAAAGACAGATTTTTGACAAATTTCAAAATATGTCAGATATTGTCCAAATTATTTTTTATTTCACTTCTAGACATGTGAAATGCATGAACTAGGGCAAAAAAAGTGAAAAAAAATTGGTCTGATTTTTTTTAGTACTTTTCAGTTTTTCTTAGTTTTCACATAAGGTCCGGGGTCAGGACAAAAGACAGATTTTTGACAAATTTCAAAATATGTCAGATATTGTCCAAATTATTTTTTATTTCACGTCTAGACATGTGAAATGCACGAACAAGTGCAAAAAAGTGTAACAAAATTGGTTTGATTTTTTTTAGTACCTTTCAGTTTTTCTTAGTTTTCACACAAGGTCCGGGGTCAGGACAAAAGACAGTTTTTTGACAAATTTCAAAATATGTCAGATATTGTCCAAATTATTTTTTATTTCACTTCTAGACATGTGAAATGCATGAACTAGGGCAAAAAAGTGTAACAAAATTGGTTTGATTTTTTTTAGTACCTTTCAGTTTTTCTTAGTTTTCACACAAGGTCCGGGGTCAGGACAAAAGACAGTTTTTTGACAAATTTCAAAATATGTCAGATATTGTCCAAATTATTTTTTATTTCACGTCTAGACATGTGAAATGCACGAACAAGTGCAAAAAAGTGTAACAAAATTGGTTTAATTTTTTTTAGTACCTTTCAGTTTTTCTTAGTTTTCTCACAAGGTCCGGGGTCAGGACAAAAGACAGATTTTTGACAAATTTCAAAATATGTCAGATATTGTCCAAATTATTTTTTATTTCACTTCTAGACATGTGAAATGCATGAACTAGGGCAAAAAAAGTGAAAAAAAATTGGTCTGATTTTTTTTAGTACCTTTCAGTTTTTCTTAGTTTTCACACAAGGTCCGGGGTCAGGACAAAAGATAGATTTTTGACAAATTTCAAAATATGTCAGATATTGTCCAAATAATTTTTTATTTCACGTCTAGACATGTGAAATGCACGAACTAGTGCAAAAAAGTGTAACAAAATTGGTTTGATTTTTTTTAGTACCTTTCAGTTTTTCTTAGTTTTCACATAAGGTCCGGGGTCAGGACAAAAGACAGATTTTTGACAAATTTCAAAATATGTCAGATATTGTCCAAATTATTTTTTATTTCACTTCTAGACATGTGAAATGCATGAACTAGGGCAAAAAAAGTGGAAAAAAATTGGTCTGATTTTTTTAGTACTTTTCAGTTTTTCTTAGTTTTCACATAAGGTCCGGGGTCAGGACAAAAGACAGATTTTTGACAAATTTCAAAATCTGTCAGATATTGTCCAAATCATTTTTTATTTCACTTCTAGACATGTGAAATGCATGAACTAGGGCAAAAAAAGTGAAAAGAAATTGGTCTGATTTTTTTTAGTACCTTGCAGTTTTTCTTAGTTTTCACATAAGGTCCGGGGTCAGGACAAAAGACAGATTTTTGACAAATTTCAAAATATGTCAGATATTGTCCAAATTATTTTTTATTTCACTTCTAGACATGTGAAATGCATGAACTAGGGCAAAAAAAGTGAAAAAAAATTGGTCTGATTTTTTTTAGTACTTTTCAGTTTTTCTTAGTTTTCACATAAGGTCCGGGGTCAGGACAAAAGACAGATTTTTGACAAATTTCAAAATATGTCAGATATTGTCCAAATTATTTTTTATTTCACGTCTAGACATGTGAAATGCACGAACAAGTGCAAAAAAGTGTAACAAAATTGGTTTGATTTTTTTTAGTACCTTTCAGTTTTTCTTAGTTTTCACACAAGGTCCGGGGTCAGGACAAAAGACAGTTTTTTGACAAATTTCAAAATATGTCAGATATTGTCCAAATTATTTTTTATTTCACTTCTAGACATGTGAAATGCATGAACTAGGGCAAAAAAGTGTAACAAAATTGGTTTGATTTTTTTTAGTACCTTTCAGTTTTTCTTAGTTTTCACACAAGGTCCGGGGTCAGGACAAAAGACAGTTTTTTGACAAATTTCAAAATATGTCAGATATTGTCCAAATTATTTTTTATTTCACGTCTAGACATGTGAAATGCACGAACAAGTGCAAAAAAGTGTAACAAAATTGGTTTAATTTTTTTTAGTACCTTTCAGTTTTTCTTAGTTTTCTCACAAGGTCCGGGGTCAGGACAAAAGACAGATTTTTGACAAATTTCAAAATATGTCAGATATTGTCCAAATTATTTTTTATTTCACTTCTAGACATGTGAAATGCATGAACTAGGGCAAAAAAAGTGAAAAAAAATTGGTCTGATTTTTTTTAGTACCTTTCAGTTTTTCTTAGTTTTCACACAAGGTCCGGGGTCAGGACAAAAGACAGATTTTTGACAAATTTCAAAATATGTCAGATATTGTCCAAATTATTTTTTATTTCACGTCTAGACATGTGAAATGCACGAACAAGTGCAAAAAAGTGTAACAAAATTGGTTTGATTTTTTTTAGTACCTTTCAGTTTTTCTTAGTTTTCTCACAAGGTCCGGGGTCAGGACAAAAGACAGATTTTTGACAAATTTCAAAATATGTCAGATATTGTCCAAAATATTTTTTATTTCACGTCTAGACATGTGAAATGCACGAACTAGGGCAAAAAAAGTGAAAAAAAATTGGTCTGATTTTTTTTAGTACTTTTCAGTTTTTCATAGTTTTCACATAAGGTCCGGGGTCAGGACAAAAGACAGATTTTTGACAAATTTCAAAATATGTCAGATATTGTCCAAATTATTTTTTATTTCACGTCTAGACATGTGAAATGCACGAACAAGTGCAAAAAAGTGTAACAAAATTGGTTTGGTTTTTTTTAAGACCTTTCAGTTTTTCTTAGTTTTCTCAGAAGGTCCGGGGTCAGGACAAAAGATAGATTTTTGACAAATTTCAAAATATGTCAGATATTGTCCAAATAATTTTTTATTTCACGTCTAGACATGTGAAATGCACGAACTAGTGCAAAAAAGTGTAACAAAATTGGTTTGATTTTTTTTAGTACCTTTCAGTTTTTCTTAGTTTTCACATAAGGTCCGGGGTCAGGACAAAAGACAGATTTTTGACAAATTTCAAAATATGTCAGATATTGTCCAAATTATTTTTTATTTCACTTCTAGACATGTGAAATGCATGAACTAGGGCAAAAAAAGTGGAAAAAAATTGGTCTGATTTTTTTAGTACTTTTCAGTTTTTCTTAGTTTTCACATAAGGTCCGGGGTCAGGACAAAAGACAGATTTTTGACAAATTTCAAAATCTGTCAGATATTGTCCAAATCATTTTTTATTTCACTTCTAGACATGTGAAATGCATGAACTAGGGCAAAAAAAGTGAAAAGAAATTGGTCTGATTTTTTTTAGTACCTTGCAGTTTTTCTTAGTTTTCACATAAGGTCCGGGGTCAGGACAAAAGACAGATTTTTGACAAATTTCAAAATATGTCAGATATTGTCCAAATTATTTTTTATTTCACTTCTAGACATGTGAAATGCATGAACTAGGGCAAAAAAAGTGAAAAAAAATTGGTCTGATTTTTTTTAGTACTTTTCAGTTTTTCTTAGTTTTCCGGGGTCAGGACAAAAGACAGATTTTTGACAAATTTCAAAATCTGTCAGATATTGTCCAAATCATTTTTTATTTCACTTCTACACATGTGAAATGCATGAACTAGGGCAAAAAAAGTGAAAAGAAATTGGTCTGATTTTTTTTTAGTACCTTGCAGTTTTTCTTAGTTTTCACATAAGGTCCGGGGTCAGGACAAAAGACAGATTTTTGACAAATTTCAAAATATGTCAGATATTGTCCAAATTATTTTTTATTTCACTTCTAGACATGTGAAATGCATGAACTAGGGCAAAAAAGTGTAAAAAAATTGGTTTGATTTTTTTTAGTATCTTTCAGTTTTTCTTAGTTTTCACATAAGGTCCGGGGTCAGGACAAAAGACAGATTTTTGACAAATTTCAAAATCTGTCAGATATTGTCCAAATCATTTTTTATTTCACTGCTAGACATGTGAAATGCATGAACTAGGGTAAAAAAAGTGAAAGAAATTGGTCTGATTTTTTTTTAGTACCTTGCAGTTTTTCTTAGTTTTCACATAAGGTCCGGGGTCAGGACAAAAGACAGATTTTTGACAAATTTCAAAATATGTCAGATATTGTCCAAATTATTTTTTATTTCACGTCTAGACATGTGAAATGCATGAACTAGGGCAAAAAAAGTGAAAAGAAATTGGTCTGATTTTTTTTTAGTACCTTGCAGTTTTTCTTAGTTTTCACATAAGGTCCGGGGTCAGGACAAAAGACAGATTTTTGACAAATTTCAAAATCTGTCAGATATTGTCCAAATCATTTTTTATTTCACTGCTAGACATGTGAAATGCATGAACTAGGGCAAAAAAAGTGAAAGAAATTGGTCTGATTTTTTTTTAGTACCTTGCAGTTTTTCTTAGTTTTCACATAAGGTCCGGGGTCAGGACAAAAGACAGATTTTTGACAAATTTCAAAATATGTCAGATATTGTCCAAATTATTTTTTATTTCACGTCTAGACATGTGAAATGCATGAACTAGGGCAAAAAAAGTGAAAAGAAATTGGTCTGATTTTTTTTTTAGTACCTTGCAGTTTTTCTTAGTTTTCACATAAGGTCCGGGGTCAGGACAAAAGACAGATTTTTGACAAATTTCAAAATATGTCAGATATTGTCCAAATTATTTTTTATTTCACTTCTAGACATGTGAAATGCATGAACTAGGGCAAAAAAAGTGAAAAAAAATTGGTCTGATTTTTTTTAGTACTTTTCAGTTTTTCTTAGTTTTCCGGGGTCAGGACAAAAGACAGATTTTTGACAAATTTCAAAATCTGTCAGATATTGTCCAAATCATTTTTTATTTCACTTCTAGACATGTGAAATGCATGAACTAGGGCAAAAAAAGTGAAAAGAAATTGGTCTGATTTTTTTTTAGTACCTTGCAGTTTTTCTTAGTTTTCACATAAGGTCCGGGGTCAGGACAAAATACAGATTTTTGACAAATTTCAAAATCTGTCAGATATTGTCCAAATTATTTTTTATTTCACTTCTAGACATGTGAAATGCATGAACTAGGGCAAAAAAGTGTGAAAAAATTGGTTTGATTTTTTTTTAGTACCTTGCAGTTTTTCTTAGTTTTCACATTAGGTCCGGGGTCAGGACAAAAGACAGATTTTTGACAAATTTCAAAATCTGTCAGATATTGTCCAAATCATTTTTTATTTCACTTCTAGACATGTGAAATGCATGAACTAGGGCAAAAAAGTGTAAAAAAATTGGTTTGATTTTTTTTAGTACCTTTCAGTTTTTTTTAGTTTTCACATAAGGTCCGGGGTCAGGACAAAAGACAGATTTTTGACAAATTTCAAAATCTGTCAGATATTGTCCAAATCATTTTTTATTTCACTTCTAGACATGTGAAATGCATGAACTAGGGCAAAAAAAGTGAAAAAAAATTGGTCTGATTTTTTTTAGTACTTTTCAGTTTTTCTTATTTTTTACGTAAGGTCCGGGGTCAGGACAAAAGACAGATTTTTGACAAATTTCAAAATCTGTCAGATATTGTCCAAATGATTTTTTATTTCACTTCTAGACATGTGAAATGCATGAACTAGGGCAAAAAAAGTGAAAACAAATTGGTCTGATTTTTTTTAGTACTTTTCAGTTTTTCTTAGTTTTCACATAAGGTCCGGGGTCAGGACAAAAGACAGATTTTTGACAAATTTCAAAATCTGTCAGATATTGTCCAAATCATTTTTTATTTCACTTCTAGACATGTGAAATGCATGAACTAGGGCAAAAAAGTGTAACAAAATTGGTTTGATTTTTTTTTAGTACCTTGCAGTTTTTCTTAGTTTTCACATAAGGTCCGGGGTCAGGACAAAAGACAGATTTTTGACAAATTTCAAAATCTGTCAGATATTGTCCAAATTATTTTTTATTTCACTTCTAGACATGTGAAATGCATGAACTAGGGCAAAAAAGTGTGAAAAAATTGGTTTGATTTTTTTTTAGTACCTTGCAGTTTTTCTTAGTTTTCACATTAGGTCCGGGGTCAGGACAAAAGACAGATTTTTGACAAATTTCAAAATCTGTCAGATATTGTCCAAATCATTTTTTATTTCACTTCTAGACATGTGAAATGCATGAACTAGGGCAAAAAAGTGTAAAAAAATTGGTTTGATTTTTTTTAGTACCTTTCAGTTTTTTTTAGTTTTCACATAAGGTCCGGGGTCAGGACAAAAGACAGATTTTTGACAAATTTCAAAATCTGTCAGATATTGTCCAAATCATTTTTTATTTTATTTCTAGACATGTGAAATGCATGAACTAGGGCAAAAAAAGTGAAAAAAAATTGGTCTGATTTTTTTTAGTACTTTTCAGTTTTTCTTATTTTTTACGTAAGGTCCGGGGTCAGGACAAAAGACAGATTTTTGACAAATTTCAAAATCTGTCAGATATTGTCCAAATGATTTTTTATTTCACTTCTAGACATGTGAAATGCATGAACTAGGGCAAAAAAAGTGAAAACAAATTGGTCTGATTTTTTTTAGTACTTTTCAGTTTTTCTTAGTTTTCACATAAGGTCCGGGGTCAGGACAAAAGACAGATTTTTGACAAATTTCAAAATCTGTCAGATATTGTCCAAATCATTTTTTATTTCACTTCTAGACATGTGAAATGCATGAACTAGGGCAAAAAAGTGTAACAAAATTGGTTTGATTTTTTTTAGTACCTTTCAGTTTTTCTTAGTTTTCTCACAAGGTCCGGGGTCAGGACAAAAGACAGATTTTTGACAAATTTCAAAATATGTCAGATATTGTCCAAATTATTTTTTATTTCACGTCTAGACATGTGAAATGCATGAACTAGGGCAAAAAAGTGTAACAAAATTGGTTTGATTTTTTTTAGTACCTTTCAGTTTTTCTTAGTTTTCACACAAGGTCCGGGGTCAGGACAAAAGACAGTTTTTTGACAAATTTCAAAATATGTCAGATATTGTCCAAATTATTTTTTATTTCACGTCTAGACATGTGAAATGCACGAACAAGTGCAAAAAAGTGTAACAAAATTGGTTTAATTTTTTTTAGTACCTTTCAGTTTTTCTTAGTTTTCTCACAAGGTCCGGGGTCAGGACAAAAGACAGATTTTTGACAAATTTCAAAATATGTCAGATATTGTCCAAATTATTTTTTATTTCACTTCTAGACATGTGAAATGCATGAACTAGGGCAAAAAAAGTGAAAAAAAATTGGTCTGATTTTTTTTAGTACCTTTCAGTTTTTCTTAGTTTTCACACAAGGTCCGGGGTCAGGACAAAAGACAGATTTTTGACAAATTTCAAAATATGTCAGATATTGTCCAAATTATTTTTTATTTCACGTCTAGACATGTGAAATGCACGAACAAGTGCAAAAAAGTGTAACAAAATTGGTTTGATTTTTTTTAGTACCTTTCAGTTTTTCTTAGTTTTCTCACAAGGTCCGGGGTCAGGACAAAAGACAGATTTTTGACAAATTTCAAAATATGTCAGATATTGTCCAAATTATTTTTTATTTCACGTCTAGACATGTGAAATGCACGAACTAGGGCAAAAAAAGTGAAAAAAAATTGGTCTGATTTTTTTTAGTACTTTTCAGTTTTTCATAGTTTTCACATAAGGTCCGGGGTCAGGACAAAAGACAGATTTTTGACAAATTTCAAAATATGTCAGATATTGTCCAAATTATTTTTTATTTCACGTCTAGACATGTGAAATGCACGAACAAGTGCAAAAAAGTGTAACAAAATTGGTTTGGTTTTTTTTAAGACCTTTCAGTTTTTCTTAGTTTTCTCAGAAGGTCCGGGGTCAGGACAAAAGATAGATTTTTGACAAATTTCAAAATATGTCAGATATTGTCCAAATAATTTTTTATTTCACGTCTAGACATGTGAAATGCACGAACTAGTGCAAAAAAGTGTAACAAAATTGGTTTGATTTTTTTTAGTACCTTTCAGTTTTTCTTAGTTTTCACATAAGGTCCGGGGTCAGGACAAAAGACAGATTTTTGACAAATTTCAAAATATGTCAGATATTGTCCAAATTATTTTTTATTTCACTTCTAGACATGTGAAATGCATGAACTAGGGCAAAAAAAGTGGAAAAAAATTGGTCTGATTTTTTTAGTACTTTTCAGTTTTTCTTAGTTTTCACATAAGGTCCGGGGTCAGGACAAAAGACAGATTTTTGACAAATTTCAAAATCTGTCAGATATTGTCCAAATCATTTTTTATTTCACTTCTAGACATGTGAAATGCATGAACTAGGGCAAAAAAAGTGAAAAGAAATTGGTCTGATTTTTTTTAGTACCTTGCAGTTTTTCTTAGTTTTCACATAAGGTCCGGGGTCAGGACAAAAGACAGATTTTTGACAAATTTCAAAATATGTCAGATATTGTCCAAATTATTTTTTATTTCACTTCTAGACATGTGAAATGCATGAACTAGGGCAAAAAAAGTGAAAAAAAATTGGTCTGATTTTTTTTAGTACTTTTCAGTTTTTCTTAGTTTTCCGGGGTCAGGACAAAAGACAGATTTTTGACAAATTTCAAAATCTGTCAGATATTGTCCAAATCATTTTTTATTTCACTTCTACACATGTGAAATGCATGAACTAGGGCAAAAAAAGTGAAAAGAAATTGGTCTGATTTTTTTTTAGTACCTTGCAGTTTTTCTTAGTTTTCACATAAGGTCCGGGGTCAGGACAAAAGACAGATTTTTGACAAATTTCAAAATATGTCAGATATTGTCCAAATTATTTTTTATTTCACTTCTAGACATGTGAAATGCATGAACTAGGGCAAAAAAGTGTAAAAAAATTGGTTTGATTTTTTTTAGTATCTTTCAGTTTTTCTTAGTTTTCACATAAGGTCCGGGGTCAGGACAAAAGACAGATTTTTGACAAATTTCAAAATCTGTCAGATATTGTCCAAATCATTTTTTATTTCACTGCTAGACATGTGAAATGCATGAACTAGGGCAAAAAAAGTGAAAGAAATTGGTCTGATTTTTTTTTAGTACCTTGCAGTTTTTCTTAGTTTTCACATAAGGTCCGGGGTCAGGACAAAAGACAGATTTTTGACAAATTTCAAAATATGTCAGATATTGTCCAAATTATTTTTTATTTCACGTCTAGACATGTGAAATGCATGAACTAGGGCAAAAAAAGTGAAAAGAAATTGGTCTGATTTTTTTTTAGTACCTTGCAGTTTTTCTTAGTTTTCACATAAGGTCCGGGGTCAGGACAAAAGACAGATTTTTGACAAATTTCAAAATCTGTCAGATATTGTCCAAATCATTTTTTATTTCACTGCTAGACATGTGAAATGCATGAACTAGGGCAAAAAAAGTGAAAGAAATTGGTCTGATTTTTTTTTAGTACCTTGCAGTTTTTCTTAGTTTTCACATAAGGTCCGGGGTCAGGACAAAAGACAGATTTTTGACAAATTTCAAAATATGTCAGATATTGTCCAAATTATTTTTTATTTCACGTCTAGACATGTGAAATGCATGAACTAGGGCAAAAAAAGTGAAAAGAAATTGGTCTGATTTTTTTTTTAATACCTTGCAGTTTTTCTTAGTTTTCACATAAGGTCCGGGGTCAGGACAAAAGACAGATTTTTGACAAATTTCAAAATATGTCAGATATTGTCCAAATTATTTTTTATTTCACTTCTAGACATGTGAAATGCATGAACTAGGGCAAAAAAAGTGAAAAAAAATTGGTCTGATTTTTTTTAGTACTTTTCAGTTTTTCTTAGTTTTCCGGGGTCAGGACAAAAGACAGATTTTTGACAAATTTCAAAATCTGTCAGATATTGTCCAAATCATTTTTTATTTCACTTCTAGACATGTGAAATGCATGAACTAGGGCAAAAAAAGTGAAAAGAAATTGGTCTGATTTTTTTTTAGTACCTTGCAGTTTTTCTTAGTTTTCACATAAGGTCCGGGGTCAGGACAAAATACAGATTTTTGACAAATTTCAAAATCTGTCAGATATTGTCCAAATTATTTTTTATTTCACTTCTAGACATGTGAAATGCATGAACTAGGGCAAAAAAGTGTGAAAAAATTGGTTTGATTTTTTTTTAGTACCTTGCAGTTTTTCTTAGTTTTCACATTAGGTCCGGGGTCAGGACAAAAGACAGATTTTTGACAAATTTCAAAATCTGTCAGATATTGTCCAAATCATTTTTTATTTCACTTCTAGACATGTGAAATGCATGAACTAGGGCAAAAAAGTGTAAAAAAATTGGTTTGATTTTTTTTAGTACCTTTCAGTTTTTTTTAGTTTTCACATAAGGTCCGGGGTCAGGACAAAAGACAGATTTTTGACAAATTTCAAAATCTGTCAGATATTGTCCAAATCATTTTTTATTTTATTTCTAGACATGTGAAATGCATGAACTAGGGCAAAAAAAGTGAAAAAAAATTGGTCTGATTTTTTTTAGTACTTTTCAGTTTTTCTTATTTTTTACGTAAGGTCCGGGGTCAGGACAAAAGACAGATTTTTGACAAATTTCAAAATCTGTCAGATATTGTCCAAATGATTTTTTATTTCACTTCTAGACATGTGAAATGCATGAACTAGGGCAAAAAAAGTGAAAACAAATTGGTCTGATTTTTTTTAGTACTTTTCAGTTTTTCTTAGTTTTCACATAAGGTCCGGGGTCAGGACAAAAGACAGATTTTTGACAAATTTCAAAATCTGTCAGATATTGTCCAAATCATTTTTTATTTCACTTCTAGACATGTGAAATGCATGAACTAGGGCAAAAAAGTGTAACAAAATTGGTTTGATTTTTTTTAGTACCTTTCAGTTTTTCTTAGTTTTCTCACAAGGTCCGGGGTCAGGACAAAAGACAGATTTTTGACAAATTTCAAAATATGTCAGATATTGTCCAAATTATTTTTTATTTCACGTCTAGACATGTGAAATGCATGAACTAGGGCAAAAAAGTGTAACAAAATTGGTTTGATTTTTTTTAGTACCTTTCAGTTTTTCTTAGTTTTCACACAAGGTCCGGGGTCAGGACAAAAGACAGATTTTTGACAAATTTCAAAATATGTCAGATATTGTCCAAATTATTTTCTATTTCACGTCTAGACATGTGAAATGCACGAACAAGTGCAAAAAAGTGTAACAAAATTGGTTTGATTTTTTTTAGTACCTTTCAGTTTTTCTTAGTTTTCTCACAAGGTCCGGGGTCAGGACAAAAGACAGATTTTTGACAAATTTCAAAATCTGTCAGATATTGTCCAAATGATTTTTTATTTCACTTCTAGACATGTGAAATGCATGAACTAGGGTAAAAAAGTGTAAAAAAATTGGTTTGATTTTTTTTAGTACCTTTCAGTTTTTCTTAGTTTTCACATAAGGTCCTGGGTCAGGATAAAAGACAGATTTTTGACAAATTTCAAAATCTCTCAGATATTGTCCAAATTATTTTTTATTTCACTTCTAGACATGTGAAATGCATGAACTAGGGCAAGAAAGTGTGAAAAAATTGGTTTGATTTTTTTTTAGTACCTTGCAGTTTTTCTTAGTTTTCACATAAGGTCCGGGGTCAGGACAAAAGACAGATTTTTGACAAATTTCAAAATATGTCAGATATTGTCCAAATCATTTTTTATTTCACTTATAGACATGTGAAATGCATGAACTAGGGCAAAAAAGTGTAAAAAAAAATGGTTTGATTTTTTTTTAGTACCTTGCAGTTTTTCTTAGTTTTCACATAAGGTCCGGGGTCAGGACAAAAGACAGATTTTTGACAAATTTCAAAATATGTCAGGTATTGTCCAAATTATTTTTTATTTCACGTCTAGACATGTGAAATGCACGAACAAGTGCAAAAAAGTGTAACAAAATTGGTTTGATTTTTTTTAGTACCTTTCAGTTTTTCTTAGTTTTCACATAAGGTCCGGGGTCAGGACAAAAGACAGATTTTTGACAAATTTCAAAATATGTCAGATATTGTCCAAATTATTTTTTATTTCACGTCTAGACATGTGAAATGCATGAACTAGGGCAAAAAAGTGTAACAAAAATGGTTTGATTTTTTTTAGTACCTTTCAGTTTTTCTTAGTTTTCACACAAGGTCCGGGGTCAGGACAAAACACAGATTTTTGACAAATTTCAAAATATGTCAGATATTGTCCAAATTATTTTTTATTTCACTTCTAGACATGTGAAATGCATGAACTAGGGCAAAAAAAGTGAAAAAAAATTGGTCTGATTTTTTTAGTACTTTTCAGTTTTTCTTAGTTTTCACATAAGGTCCGGGGTCAGGACAAAAGACAGATTTTTGACAAATTTCAAAATCTGTCAGATATTGTCCAAATCATTTTTTATTTCACTTCTAGACATGTGAAATGCATGAACTAGGGCAAAAAAGTGTAACAAAAATGGTTTGATTTTTTTTAGTACCTTTCAGTTTTTCTTAGTTTTCACACAAGGTCCGGGGTCAGGACAAAAGACAGATTTTTGACAAATTTCAAAATATGTCAGATATTGTCCAAATTATTTTTTATTTCACGTCTAGACATGTGAAATGCATGAACTAGGGCAAAAAAGTGTAACAAAATTGGTTTGATTTTTTTTAGTACCTTTCAGTTTTTCTTAGTTTTCACACAAGGTCCGGGGTCAGGACAAAAGACAGATTTTTGACAAATTTCAAAATATGTCAGATATTGTCCAAATTATTTTCTATTTCACTTCTAGACATGTGAAATGCATGAACTAGGGCAAAAAAAGTGAAAAAAAATTGGTCTGATTTTTTTTAGTACTTTTCAGTTTTTCTTAGTTTTCCGGGGTCAGGACAAAAGACAGATTTTTGACAAATTTCAAAATCTGTCAGATATTGTCCAAATCATTTTTTATTTCACTTCTACACATGTGAAATGCATGAACTAGGGCAAAAAAAGTGAAAAGAAATTGGTCTGATTTTTTTTTAGTACCTTGCAGTTTTTCTTAGTTTTCACATAAGGTCCGGGGTCAGGACAAAAGACAGATTTTTGACAAATTTCAAAATATGTCAGATATTGTCCAAATTATTTTTTATTTCACTTCTAGACATGTGAAATGCATGAACTAGGGCAAAAAAGTGTAAAAAAATTGGTTTGATTTTTTTTAGTATCTTTCAGTTTTTCTTAGTTTTCACATAAGGTCCGGGGTCAGGACAAAAGACAGATTTTTGACAAATTTCAAAATCTGTCAGATATTGTCCAAATCATTTTTTATTTCACTGCTAGACATGTGAAATGCATGAACTAGGGCAAAAAAAGTGAAAGAAATTGGTCTGATTTTTTTTTAGTACCTTGCAGTTTTTCTTAGTTTTCACATAAGGTCCGGGGTCAGGACAAAAGACAGATTTTTGACAAATTTCAAAATATGTCAGATATTGTCCAAATTATTTTTTATTTCACGTCTAGACATGTGAAATGCATGAACTAGGGCAAAAAAAGTGAAAAGAAATTGGTCTGATTTTTTTTTAGTACCTTGCAGTTTTTCTTAGTTTTCACATAAGGTCCGGGGTCAGGACAAAAGACAGATTTTTGACAAATTTCAAAATCTGTCAGATATTGTCCAAATCATTTTTTATTTCACTGCTAGACATGTGAAATGCATGAACTAGGGCAAAAAAAGTGAAAGAAATTGGTCTGATTTTTTTTTAGTACCTTGCAGTTTTTCTTAGTTTTCACATAAGGTCCGGGGTCAGGACAAAAGACAGATTTTTGACAAATTTCAAAATATGTCAGATATTGTCCAAATTATTTTTTATTTCACGTCTAGACATGTGAAATGCATGAACTAGGGCAAAAAAAGTGAAAAGAAATTGGTCTGATTTTTTTTTTAGTACCTTGCAGTTTTTCTTAGTTTTCACATAAGGTCCGGGGTCAGGACAAAAGACAGATTTTTGACAAATTTCAAAATATGTCAGATATTGTCCAAATTATTTTTTATTTCACTTCTAGACATGTGAAATGAATGAACTAGGGCAAAAAAAGTGAAAAAAAATTGGTCTGATTTTTTTTAGTACTTTTCAGTTTTTCTTAGTTTTCCGGGGTCAGGACAAAAGACAGATTTTTGACAAATTTCAAAATCTGTCAGATATTGTCCAAATGATTTTTTATTTCACTTCTAGACATGTGAAATGCATGAACTAGGGTAAAAAAGTGTAAAAAAATTGGTTTGATTTTTTTTAGTACCTTTCAGTTTTTCTTAGTTTTCACATAAGGTCCTGGGTCAGGATAAAAGACAGATTTTTGACAAATTTCAAAATCTCTCAGATATTGTCCAAATTATTTTTTATTTCACTTCTAGACATGTGAAATGCATGAACTAGGGCAAGAAAGTGTGAAAAAATTGGTTTGATTTTTTTTTAGTACCTTGCAGTTTTTCTTAGTTTTCACATAAGGTCCGGGGTCAGGACAAAAGACAGATTTTTGACAAATTTCAAAATATGTCAGATATTGTCCAAATCATTTTTTATTTCACTTATAGACATGTGAAATGCATGAACTAGGGCAAAAAAGTGTAAAAAAAAATGGTTTGATTTTTTTTTAGTACCTTGCAGTTTTTCTTAGTTTTCACATAAGGTCCGGGGTCAGGACAAAAGACAGATTTTTGACAAATTTCAAAATATGTCAGGTATTGTCCAAATTATTTTTTATTTCACGTCTAGACATGTGAAATGCACGAACAAGTGCAAAAAAGTGTAACAAAATTGGTTTGATTTTTTTTAGTACCTTTCAGTTTTTCTTAGTTTTCACATAAGGTCCGGGGTCAGGACAAAAGACAGATTTTTGACAAATTTCAAAATATGTCAGATATTGTCCAAATTATTTTTTATTTCACGTCTAGACATGTGAAATGCATGAACTAGGGCAAAAAAGTGTAACAAAAATGGTTTGATTTTTTTTAGTACCTTTCAGTTTTTCTTAGTTTTCACACAAGGTCCGGGGTCAGGACAAAAGACAGATTTTTGACAAATTTCAAAATATGTCAGATATTGTCCAAATTATTTTTTATTTCACTTCTAGACATGTGAAATGCATGAACTAGGGCAAAAAAAGTGAAAAAAAATTGGTCTGATTTTTTTAGTACTTTTCAGTTTTTCTTAGTTTTCACATAAGGTCCGGGGTCAGGTCAAAAGACAGATTTTTGACAAATTTCAAAATCTGTCAGATATTGTCCAAATCATTTTTTATTTCACTTCTAGACATGTGAAATGCATGAACTAGGGCAAAAAAGTGTAACAAAAATGGTTTGATTTTTTTTAGTACCTTTCAGTTTTTCTTAGTTTTCACACAAGGTCCGGGGTCAGGACAAAAGACAGATTTTTGACAAATTTCAAAATATGTCAGATATTGTCCAAATTATTTTTTATTTCACGTCTAGACATGTGAAATGCATGAACTAGGGCAAAAAAGTGTAACAAAATTGGTTTGATTTTTTTTAGTACCTTTCAGTTTTTCTTAGTTTTCACACAAGGTCCGGGGTCAGGACAAAAGACAGATTTTTGACAAATTTCAAAATATGTCAGATATTGTCCAAATTATTTTCTATTTCACGTCTAGACATGTGAAATGCACGAACAAGTGCAAAAAAGTGTAACAAAATTGGTTTGATTTTTTTTAGTACCTTTCAGTTTTTCTTAGTTTTCTCACAAGGTCCGGGGTCAGGACAAAAGACAGATTTTTGACAAATTTCAAAATATGTCAGATATTGTCCAAATTATTTTTTATTTCACGTCTAGACATGTGAAATGCATGAACTAGGGCAAAAAAGTGTAACAAAATTGGTTTGATTTTTTTTAGTACCTTTCAGTTTTTCTTAGTTTTCACACAAGGTCCGGGGTCAGGACAAAAGACAGATTTTTGACAAATTTCAAAATATGTCAGATATTGTCCAAATTATTTTCTATTTCACGTCTAGACATGTGAAATGCACGAACAAGTGCAAAAAAGTGTAACAAAATTGGTTTGATTTTTTTTAGTACCTTTCAGTTTTTCTTAGTTTTCTCACAAGGTCCGGGGTCAGGACAAAAGACAGATTTTTGACAAATTTCAAAATATGTCAGATATTGTCCAAATTATTTTTTATTTCACGTCTAGACATGTGAAATGCATGAACTAGGGCAAAAAAGTGTAACAAAATTGGTTTGATTTTTTTTAGTACCTTTCAGTTTTTCTTAGTTTTCACACAAGGTCCGGGGTCAGGACAAAAGACAGATTTTTGACAAATTTCAAAATATGTCAGATATTGTCCAAATTATTTTCTATTTCACGTCTAGACATGTGAAATGCACGAACAAGTGCAAAAAAGTGTAACAAAATTGGTTTGATTTTTTTTAGTACCTTTCAGTTTTTCTTAGTTTTCTCACAAGGTCCGGGGTCAGGACAAAAGACAGATTTTTGACAAATTTCAAAATATGTCAGATATTGTCCAAATCATTTTTTATTTCACTTCTAGACATGTGAAATGCATGAACTAGGGCAAAAAAGTGTAACAAAAATGGTTTGATTTTTTTTAGTACCTTTCAGTTTTTCTTAGTTTTCACACAAGGTCCGGGGTCAGGACAAAAGACAGATTTTTGACAAATTTCAAAATATGTCAGATATTGTCCAAATTATTTTCTATTTCACGTCTAGACATGTGAAATGCACGAACAAGTGCAAAAAAGTGTAACAAAATTGGTTTGATTTTTTTTAGTACCTTTCAGTTTTTCTTAGTTTTCTCACAAGGTCCGGGGTCAGGACAAAAGACAGATTTTTGACAAATTTCAAAATATGTCAGATATTGTCCAAATTATTTTTTATTTCACGTCTAGACATGTGAAATGCATGAACTAGGGCAAAAAAGTGTAACAAAATTGGTTTGATTTTTTTTAGTACCTTTCAGTTTTTCTTAGTTTTCACACAAGGTCCGGGGTCAGGACAAAAGACAGATTTTTGACAAATTTCAAAATATGTCAGATATTGTCCAAATTATTTTCTATTTCACGTCTAGACATGTGAAATGCACGAACAAGTGCAAAAAAGTGTAACAAAATTGGTTTGATTTTTTTTAGTACCTTTCAGTTTTTCTTAGTTTTCTCACAAGGTCCGGGGTCAGGACAAAAGACAGATTTTTGACAAATTTCAAAATATGTCAGATATTGTCCAAATTATTTTTTATTTCACGTCTAGACATGTGAAATGCATGAACTAGGGCAAAAAAGTGTAACAAAATTGGTTTGATTTTTTTTAGTACCTTTCAGTTTTTCTTAGTTTTCACACAAGGTCCGGGGTCAGGACAAAAGACAGATTTTTGACAAATTTCAAAATATGTCAGATATTGTCCAAATTATTTTCTATTTCACGTCTAGACATGTGAAATGCACGAACAAGTGCAAAAAAGTGTAACAAAATTGGTTTGATTTTTTTTAGTACCTTTCAGTTTTTCTTAGTTTTCTCACAAGGTCCGGGGTCAGGACAAAAGACAGATTTTTGACAAATTTCAAAATATGTCAGATATTGTCCAAATCATTTTTTATTTCACTTCTAGACATGTGAAATGCATGAACTAGGGCAAAAAAGTGTAACAAAAATGGTTTGATTTTTTTTAGTACCTTTCAGTTTTTCTTAGTTTTCACACAAGGTCCGGGGTCAGGACAAAAGACAGATTTTTGACAAATTTCAAAATATGTCAGATATTGTCCAAATTATTTTTTATTTCACGTCTAGACATGTGAAATGCATGAACTAGGGCAAAAAAGTGTAACAAAATTGGTTTGATTTTTTTTAGTACCTTTCAGTTTTTCTTAGTTTTCACACAAGGTCCGGGGTCAGGACAAAAGACAGATTTTTGACAAATTTCAAAATATGTCAGATATTGTCCAAATTATTTTCTATTTCACGTCTAGACATGTGAAATGCACGAACAAGTGCAAAAAAGTGTAACAAAATTGGTTTGATTTTTTTTAGTACCTTTCAGTTTTTCTTAGTTTTCTCACAAGGTCCGGGGTCAGGACAAAAGACAGATTTTTGACAAATTTCAAAATATGTCAGATATTGTCCAAATTATTTTTTATTTCACGTCTAGACATGTGAAATGCATGAACTAGGGCAAAAAAGTGTAACAAAATTGGTTTGATTTTTTTTAGTACCTTTCAGTTTTTCTTAGTTTTCACACAAGGTCCGGGGTCAGGACAAAAGACAGATTTTTGACAAATTTCAAAATATGTCAGATATTGTCCAAATTATTTTCTATTTCACGTCTAGACATGTGAAATGCACGAACAAGTGCAAAAAAGTGTAACAAAATTGGTTTGATTTTTTTTAGTACCTTTCAGTTTTTCTTAGTTTTCTCACAAGGTCCGGGGTCAGGACAAAAGACAGATTTTTGACAAATTTCAAAATATGTCAGATATTGTCCAAATTATTTTTTATTTCACTTCTAGACATGTGAAATGCATGAACTAGGGCAAAAAAGTGTAACAAAAATGGTTTGATTTTTTTTAGTACCTTTCAGTTTTTCTTAGTTTTCACACAAGGTCCGGGGTCAGGACAAAAGACAGATTTTTGACAAATTTCAAAATATGTCAGATATTGTCCAAATTATTTTTTATTTCACGTCTAGACATGTGAAATGCATGAACTAGTGCAAAAAAGTGTAACAAAATTGGTTTGATTTTTTTTAGTACCTTTCAGTTTTTCTTAGTTTTCACATAAGGTCCGGGGTCAGGACAAAAGACAGATTTTTGACAAATTTCAAAATATGTCAGATATTGTCCAAATTATTTTTTATTTCACGTCTAGACATGTGAAATGCATGAACTAGGGCAAAAAAGTGTAAAAAAATTGGTTTGATTTTTTTTAGTACCTTTCAGTTTTTTTTAGTTTTCACATAAGGTCCGGGGTCAGGACAAAAGACAGATTTTTGACAAATTTCAAAATATGTCAGATATTGTCCAAATCATTTTTTATGTAATTTCTAGACATGTGAAATGCATGAACTAGCGCAAAAAAGTGTAACAAAATTGGTTTGATTTTTTTTAGTACCTTTCAGTTTTTCTTAGTTTTCACATAAGGTCCGGGGTCAGGACAAAAGACAGATTTTTGACAAATTTCAAAATATGTCAGATATTGTCCAAATTATTTTTTATTTCACGTCTAGACATGTGAAATGCATGAACTAGGGCAAAAAAAGTGAAAAAAAATTGGTCTGATTTTTTTTAGTACTTTTCAGTTTTTCTTATTTTTCACGTAAGGTCCGGGGTCAGGATAAAAGACAGATTTTTGACAAATTTCAAAATCTCTCAGATATTGTCCAAATTATTTTTTATTTCACTTCTAGACATGTGAAATGCATGAACTAGGGCAAGAAAGTGTGAAAAAATTGGTTTGATTTTTTTTTAGTACCTTGCAGTTTTTCTTAGTTTTCACATAAGGTCCGGGGTCAGGACAAAAGACAGATTTTTGACAAATTTCAAAATATGTCAGATATTGTCCAAATCATTTTTTATTTCACTTATAGACATGTGAAATGCATGAACTAGGGCAAAAAAGTGTAAAAAAAAATGGTTTGATTTTTTTTTAGTACCTTGCAGTTTTTCTTAGTTTTCACATAAGGTCCGGGGTCAGGACAAAAGACAGATTTTTGACAAATTTCAAAATATGTCAGATATTGTCCAAATTATTTTTTATTTCACGTCTAGACATGTGAAATGCATGAACTAGTGCAAAAAAGTGTAACAAAATTGGTTTGATTTTTTTTTGTACTTTTCAGTTTTTCTTAGTTTTCACATAAGGTCCGGGGTCAGGACAAAAGACAGATTTTTGACAAATTTCAAAATATGTCAGATATTGTCCAAATTATTTTTTATTTCACGTCTAGACATGTGAAATGCATGAACAAGTGCAAAAAAGTGTAACAAAATTGGTTTGATTTTTTTAGTACCTTTCAGTTTTTCTTAGTTTTCACATAAGGTCCGAGGTCAGGACAAAAGACAGATTTTTGACAAATTTCAAAATATGTCAGATATTGTCCAAATTATTTTTTATTTCACTTCTAGACATGTGAAATGCATGAACTAGGGCAAAAAAAGTGAAAAAAAATTGGTCTGATTTTTTTTAGTACTTTTCAGTTTTTCTTAGTTTTCACATAAGGTCCGGGGTCAGGACAAAAGACAGATTTTTGACAAATTTCAAAATATGTCAGATATTGTCCAAATTATTTTTTATTTCACGTCTAGACATGTGAAATGCATGAACAAGTGCAAAAAAGTGTAACAAAATTGGTTTGATTTTTTTTAGTACCTTTCAGTTTTTCTTAGTTTTCACAAAAGGTCCGGGGTCAGGACAAAAGACAGATTTTTGACAAATTTCAAAATCTGTCAGATATTGTCCAAATCATTTTTTATTTCACTTCTAGACATGTGAAATGCATGAACTAGGGCAAAAAAGTGTAACAAAATTGGTTTGATATTTTTTAGTACCTTTCAGTTTTTCTTAGTTTTCACACAAGGTCCGGGGTCAGGACAAAAGACAGATTTTTGACAAATTTCAAAATATGTCAGATATTGTCCAAATTATTTTTTATTTCACGTCTAGACATGTGAAATGCATGAACAAGTGCAAAAAAGTGTAACAAAATTGGTTTGATTTTTTTTAGTACCTTTCAGTTTTTCTTAGTTTTCACATAAGGTCCGGGGTCAGGACAAAAGACAGATTTTTGACAAATTTCAAAATATGTCAGATATTGTCCAAATTATTTTTTATTTCACGTCTAGACATGTGAAATGCACGAACAAGTGCAAAAAAGTGTAACAAAATTGGTTTGATTTTTTTTAGTACCTATCAGTTTTTCTTAGTTTTCTCACAAGGTCCGGGGTCAGGACAAAAGACAGATTTTTGACAAATTTCAAAATATGTCAAATATTGTCCAAATTATTTTTTATTTCACGTCTAGACATGTGAAATGCACGAACAAGTGCAAAAAATTGTAACAAAATTGGTTTGATTTTTTTTAGTACCTTTCAGTTTTTCTTAGTTTTCTCACAAGGTCCGGGGTCAGGACAAAAGACAGATTTTTGACAAATTTCAAAATATGTCAGATATTGTCCAAATTATTTTTTATTTCACGTCTAGACATGTGAAATGCATGAACTAGGGCAAAAAAGTGTAACAAAATTGGTTTGATTTTTTTTAGTACCTTTCAGTTTTTCTTAGTTTTCACACAAGGTCCGGGGTCAGGACAAAAGACAGATTTTTGACAAATTTCAAAATATGTCAGATATTGTCCAAATTATTTTCTATTTCACTTCTAGACATGTGAAATGCATGAACTAGGGCAAAAAAAGTGAAAAAAAATTGGTCTGATTTTTTTTAGTACTTTTCAGTTTTTCTTAGTTTTCCGGGGTCAGGACAAAAGACAGATTTTTGACAAATTTCAAAATCTGTCAGATATTGTCCAAATCATTTTTTATTTCACTTCTACACATGTGAAATGCATGAACTAGGGCAAAAAAAGTGAAAAGAAATTGGTCTGATTTTTTTTTAGTACCTTGCAGTTTTTCTTAGTTTTCACATAAGGTCCGGGGTCAGGACAAAAGACAGATTTTTGACAAATTTCAAAATATGTCAGATATTGTCCAAATTATTTTTTATTTCACTTCTAGACATGTGAAATGCATGAACTAGGGCAAAAAAGTGTAAAAAAATTGGTTTGATTTTTTTTAGTATCTTTCAGTTTTTCTTAGTTTTCACATAAGGTCCGGGGTCAGGACAAAAGACAGATTTTTGACAAATTTCAAAATCTGTCAGATATTGTCCAAATCATTTTTTATTTCAATGATAGACATGTGAAATGCATGAACTAGGGCAAAAAAAGTGAAAGAAATTGGTCTGATTTTTTTTTAGTACCTTGCAGTTTTTCTTAGTTTTCACATAAGGTCCGGGGTCAGGACAAAAGACAGATTTTTGACAAATTTCAAAATATGTCAGATATTGTCCAAATTATTTTTTATTTCACGTCTAGACATGTGAAATGCATGAACTAGGGCAAAAAAAGTGAAAAGAAATTGGTCTGATTTTTTTTTTAGTACCTTGCAGTTTTTCTTAGTTTTCACATAAGGTCCGGGGTCAGGACAAAAGACAGATTTTTGACAAATTTCAAAATATGTCAGATATTGTCCAAATTATTTTTTATTTCACTTCTAGACATGTGAAATGCATGAACTAGGGCAAAAAAAGTGAAAAAAAATTGGTCTGATTTTTTTTAGTACTTTTCAGTTTTTCTTAGTTTTCCGGGGTCAGGACAAAAGACAGATTTTTGACAAATTTCAAAATCTGTCAGATATTGTCCAAATCATTTTTTATTTCACTTCTAGACATGTGAAATGCATGAACTAGGGCAAAAAAAGTGAAAAGAAATTGGTCTGATTTTTTTTTAGTACCTTGCAGTTTTTCTTAGTTTTCACATAAGGTCCGGGGTCAGGACAAAATACAGATTTTTGACAAATTTCAAAATCTGTCAGATATTGTCCAAATTATTTTTTATTTCACTTCTAGACATGTGAAATGCATGAACTAGGGCAAAAAAGTGTGAAAAAATTGGTTTGATTTTTTTTTAGTACCTTGCAGTTTTTCTTAGTTTTCACATTAGGTCCGGGGTCAGGACAAAAGACAGATTTTTGACAAATTTCAAAATCTGTCAGATATTGTCCAAATCATTTTTTATTTCACTTCTAGACATGTGAAATGCATGAACTAGGGCAAAAAAGTGTAAAAAAATTGGTTTGATTTTTTTTAGTACCTTTCAGTTTTTTTTAGTTTTCACATAAGGTCCGGGGTCAGGACAAAAGACAGATTTTTGACAAATTTCAAAATCTGTCAGATATTGTCCAAATCATTTTTTATTTTATTTCTAGACATGTGAAATGCATGAACTAGGGCAAAAAAAGTGAAAAAAAATTGGTCTGATTTTTTTTAGTACTTTTCAGTTTTTCTTATTTTTTACGTAAGGTCCGGGGTCAGGACAAAAGACAGATTTTTGACAAATTTCAAAATCTGTCAGATATTGTCCAAATGATTTTTTATTTCACTTCTAGACATGTGAAATGCATGAACTAGGGCAAAAAAAGTGAAAACAAATTGGTCTGATTTTTTTTAGTACTTTTCAGTTTTTCTTAGTTTTCACATAAGGTCCGGGGTCAGGACAAAAGACAGATTTTTGACAAATTTCAAAATCTGTCAGATATTGTCCAAATCATTTTTTATTTCACTTCTAGACATGTGAAATGCATGAACTAGGGCAAAAAAGTGTAACAAAATTGGTTTGATTTTTTTTAGTACCTTTCAGTTTTTCTTAGTTTTCTCACAAGGTCCGGGGTCAGGACAAAAGACAGATTTTTGACAAATTTCAAAATATGTCAGATATTGTCCAAATTATTTTTTATTTCACGTCTAGACATGTGAAATGCATGAACTAGGGCAAAAAAGTGTAACAAAATTGGTTTGATTTTTTTTAGTACCTTTCAGTTTTTCTTAGTTTTCACACAAGGTCCGGGGTCAGGACAAAAGACAGATTTTTGACAAATTTCAAAATATGTCAGATATTGTCCAAATTATTTTCTATTTCACGTCTAGACATGTGAAATGCACGAACAAGTGCAAAAAAGTGTAACAAAATTGGTTTGATTTTTTTTAGTACCTTTCAGTTTTTCTTAGTTTTCTCACAAGGTCCGGGGTCAGGACAAAAGACAGATTTTTGACAAATTTCAAAATCTGTCAGATATTGTCCAAATGATTTTTTATTTCACTTCTAGACATGTGAAATGCATGAACTAGGGTAAAAAAGTGTAAAAAAATTGGTTTGATTTTTTTTAGTACCTTTCAGTTTTTCTTAGTTTTCACATAAGGTCCTGGGTCAGGATAAAAGACAGATTTTTGACAAATTTCAAAATCTCTCAGATATTGTCCAAATTATTTTTTATTTCACTTCTAGACATGTGAAATGCATGAACTAGGGCAAGAAAGTGTGAAAAAATTGGTTTGATTTTTTTTTAGTACCTTGCAGTTTTTCTTAGTTTTCACATAAGGTCCGGGGTCAGGACAAAAGACAGATTTTTGACAAATTTCAAAATATGTCAGATATTGTCCAAATCATTTTTTATTTCACTTATAGACATGTGAAATGCATGAACTAGGGCAAAAAAGTGTAAAAAAAAATGGTTTGATTTTTTTTTAGTACCTTGCAGTTTTTCTTAGTTTTCACATAAGGTCCGGGGTCAGGACAAAAGACAGATTTTTGACAAATTTCAAAATATGTCAGGTATTGTCCAAATTATTTTTTATTTCACGTCTAGACATGTGAAATGCACGAACAAGTGCAAAAAAGTGTAACAAAATTGGTTTGATTTTTTTTAGTACCTTTCAGTTTTTCTTAGTTTTCACATAAGGTCCGGGGTCAGGACAAAAGACAGATTTTTGACAAATTTCAAAATATGTCAGATATTGTCCAAATTATTTTTTATTTCACGTCTAGACATGTGAAATGCATGAACTAGGGCAAAAAAGTGTAACAAAAATGGTTTGATTTTTTTTAGTACCTTTCAGTTTTTCTTAGTTTTCACACAAGGTCCGGGGTCAGGACAAAAGACAGATTTTTGACAAATTTCAAAATATGTCAGATATTGTCCAAATTATTTTTTATTTCACTTCTAGACATGTGAAATGCATGAACTAGGGCAAAAAAAGTGAAAAAAAATTGGTCTGATTTTTTTAGTACTTTTCAGTTTTTCTTAGTTTTCACATAAGGTCCGGGGTCAGGTCAAAAGACAGATTTTTGACAAATTTCAAAATCTGTCAGATATTGTCCAAATCATTTTTTATTTCACTTCTAGACATGTGAAATGCATGAACTAGGGCAAAAAAGTGTAACAAAAATGGTTTGATTTTTTTTAGTACCTTTCAGTTTTTCTTAGTTTTCACACAAGGTCCGGGGTCAGGACAAAAGACAGATTTTTGACAAATTTCAAAATATGTCAGATATTGTCCAAATTATTTTTTATTTCACGTCTAGACATGTGAAATGCATGAACTAGGGCAAAAAAGTGTAACAAAATTGGTTTGATTTTTTTTAGTACCTTTCAGTTTTTCTTAGTTTTCACACAAGGTCCGGGGTCAGGACAAAAGACAGATTTTTGACAAATTTCAAAATATGTCAGATATTGTCCAAATTATTTTCTATTTCACGTCTAGACATGTGAAATGCACGAACAAGTGCAAAAAAGTGTAACAAAATTGGTTTGATTTTTTTTAGTACCTTTCAGTTTTTCTTAGTTTTCTCACAAGGTCCGGGGTCAGGACAAAAGACAGATTTTTGACAAATTTCAAAATATGTCAGATATTGTCCAAATTATTTTTTATTTCACGTCTAGACATGTGAAATGCATGAACTAGGGCAAAAAAGTGTAACAAAATTGGTTTGATTTTTTTTAGTACCTTTCAGTTTTTCTTAGTTTTCACACAAGGTCCGGGGTCAGGACAAAAGACAGATTTTTGACAAATTTCAAAATATGTCAGATATTGTCCAAATTATTTTCTATTTCACGTCTAGACATGTGAAATGCACGAACAAGTGCAAAAAAGTGTAACAAAATTGGTTTGATTTTTTTTAGTACCTTTCAGTTTTTCTTAGTTTTCTCACAAGGTCCGGGGTCAGGACAAAAGACAGATTTTTGACAAATTTCAAAATATGTCAGATATTGTCCAAATTATTTTTTATTTCACTTCTAGACATGTGAAATGCATGAACTAGGGCAAAAAAGTGTAACAAAAATGGTTTGATTTTTTTTAGTACCTTTCAGTTTTTCTTAGTTTTCACACAAGGTCCGGGGTCAGGACAAAAGACAGATTTTTGACAAATTTCAAAATATGTCAGATATTGTCCAAATTATTTTTTATTTCACGTCTAGACATGTGAAATGCATGAACTAGTGCAAAAAAGTGTAACAAAATTGGTTTGATTTTTTTTAGTACCTTTCAGTTTTTCTTAGTTTTCACATAAGGTCCGGGGTCAGGACAAAAGACAGATTTTTGACAAATTTCAAAATATGTCAGATATTGTCCAAATTATTTTTTATTTCACGTCTAGACATGTGAAATGCATGAACTAGGGCAAAAAAGTGTAACAAAAATGGTTTGATTTTTTTTAGTACCTTTCAGTTTTTCTTAGTTTTCACACAAGGTCCGGGGTCAGGACAAAAGACAGATTTTTGACAAATTTCAAAATATGTCAGATATTGTCCAAATTATTTTTTATTTCACTTCTAGACATGTGAAATGCATGAACTAGGGCAAAAAAAGTGAAAAAAAATTGGTCTGATTTTTTTAGTACTTTTCAGTTTTTCTTAGTTTTCACATAAGGTCCGGGGTCAGGTCAAAAGACAGATTTTTGACAAATTTCAAAATCTGTCAGATATTGTCCAAATCATTTTTTATTTCACTTCTAGACATGTGAAATGCATGAACTAGGGCAAAAAAGTGTAACAAAAATGGTTTGATTTTTTTTAGTACCTTTCAGTTTTTCTTAGTTTTCACACAAGGTCCGGGGTCAGGACAAAAGACAGATTTTTGACAAATTTCAAAATATGTCAGATATTGTCCAAATTATTTTTTATTTCACGTCTAGACATGTGAAATGCATGAACTAGGGCAAAAAAGTGTAACAAAATTGGTTTGATTTTTTTTAGTACCTTTCAGTTTTTCTTAGTTTTCACACAAGGTCCGGGGTCAGGACAAAAGACAGATTTTTGACAAATTTCAAAATATGTCAGATATTGTCCAAATTATTTTCTATTTCACGTCTAGACATGTGAAATGCACGAACAAGTGCAAAAAAGTGTAACAAAATTGGTTTGATTTTTTTTAGTACCTTTCAGTTTTTCTTAGTTTTCTCACAAGGTCCGGGGTCAGGACAAAAGACAGATTTTTGACAAATTTCAAAATATGTCAGATATTGTCCAAATTATTTTTTATTTCACGTCTAGACATGTGAAATGCATGAACTAGGGCAAAAAAGTGTAACAAAATTGGTTTGATTTTTTTTAGTACCTTTCAGTTTTTCTTAGTTTTCACACAAGGTCCGGGGTCAGGACAAAAGACAGATTTTTGACAAATTTCAAAATATGTCAGATATTGTCCAAATTATTTTCTATTTCACGTCTAGACATGTGAAATGCACGAACAAGTGCAAAAAAGTGTAACAAAATTGGTTTGATTTTTTTTAGTACCTTTCAGTTTTTCTTAGTTTTCTCACAAGGTCCGGGGTCAGGACAAAAGACAGATTTTTGACAAATTTCAAAATATGTCAGATATTGTCCAAATTATTTTTTATTTCACTTCTAGACATGTGAAATGCATGAACTAGGGCAAAAAAGTGTAACAAAAATGGTTTGATTTTTTTTAGTACCTTTCAGTTTTTCTTAGTTTTCACACAAGGTCCGGGGTCAGGACAAAAGACAGATTTTTGACAAATTTCAAAATATGTCAGATATTGTCCAAATTATTTTTTATTTCACGTCTAGACATGTGAAATGCATGAACTAGTGCAAAAAAGTGTAACAAAATTGGTTTGATTTTTTTTAGTACCTTTCAGTTTTTCTTAGTTTTCACATAAGGTCCGGGGTCAGGACAAAAGACAGATTTTTGACAAATTTCAAAATATGTCAGATATTGTCCAAATTATTTTTTATTTCACGTCTAGACATGTGAAATGCATGAACTAGGGCAAAAAAGTGTAAAAAAATTGGTTTGATTTTTTTTAGTACCTTTCAGTTTTTTTTAGTTTTCACATAAGGTCCGGGGTCAGGACAAAAGACAGATTTTTGACAAATTTCAAAATATGTCAGATATTGTCCAAATCATTTTTTATGTAATTTCTAGACATGTGAAATGCATGAACTAGCGCAAAAAAGTGTAACAAAATTGGTTTGATTTTTTTTAGTACCTTTCAGTTTTTCTTAGTTTTCACATAAGGTCCGGGGTCAGGACAAAAGACAGATTTTTGACAAATTTCAAAATATGTCAGATATTGTCCAAATTATTTTTTATTTCACGTCTAGACATGTGAAATGCATGAACTAGGGCAAAAAAAGTGAAAAAAAATTGGTCTGATTTTTTTTAGTACTTTTCAGTTTTTCTTATTTTTCACGTAAGGTCCGGGGTCAGGATAAAAGACAGATTTTTGACAAATTTCAAAATCTCTCAGATATTGTCCAAATTATTTTTTATTTCACTTCTAGACATGTGAAATGCATGAACTAGGGCAAGAAAGTGTGAAAAAATTGGTTTGATTTTTTTTTAGTACCTTGCAGTTTTTCTTAGTTTTCACATAAGGTCCGGGGTCAGGACAAAAGACAGATTTTTGACAAATTTCAAAATATGTCAGATATTGTCCAAATCATTTTTTATTTCACTTATAGACATGTGAAATGCATGAACTAGGGCAAAAAAGTGTAAAAAAAAATGGTTTGATTTTTTTTTAGTACCTTGCAGTTTTTCTTAGTTTTCACATAAGGTCCGGGGTCAGGACAAAAGACAGATTTTTGACAAATTTCAAAATATGTCAGATATTGTCCAAATTATTTTTTATTTCACGTCTAGACATGTGAAATGCATGAACTAGTGCAAAAAAGTGTAACAAAATTGGTTTGATTTTTTTTTGTACTTTTCAGTTTTTCTTAGTTTTCACATAAGGTCCGGGGTCAGGACAAAAGACAGATTTTTGACAAATTTCAAAATATGTCAGGTATTGTCCAAATTATTTTTTATTTCACGTCTAGACATGTGAAATGCACGAACAAGTGCAAAAAAGTGTAACAAAATTGGTTTGATTTTTTTTAGTACCTTTCAGTTTTTCTTAGTTTTCACATAAGGTCCGGGGTCAGGACAAAAGACAGATTTTTGACAAATTTCAAAATATGTCAGATATTGTCCAAATTATTTTTTATTTCACTTCTAGACATGTGAAATGCATGAACTAGGGCAAAAAAAGTGAAAAAAAATTGGTCTGATTTTTTTAGTACTTTTCAGTTTTTCTTAGTTTTCACATAAGGTCCGGGGTCAGGACAAAAGACAGATTTTTGACAAATTTCAAAATCTGTCAGATATTGTCCAAATCATTTTTTATTTCACTTCTAGACATGTGAAATGCATGAACTAGGGCAAAAAAGTGTAACAAAATTGGTTTGATTTTTTTAGTACCTTTCAGTTTTTCTTAGTTTTCACACAAGGTCCGGGGTCAGGACAAAAGACAGATTTTTGACAAATTTCAAAATATGTCAGATATTGTCCAAATTATTTTTTATTTCACTTCTAGACATGTGAAATGCATGAACTAGGGCAAAAAAAGTGAAAAAAAATTGGTCTGATTTTTTTTAGTACTTTTCAGTTTTTCTTAGTTTTCACATAAGGTCCGGGGTCAGGACAAAAGACAGATTTTTGACAAATTTCAAAATCTGTCAGATATTGTCCAAATCATTTTTTATTTCACTTCTAGACATGTGAAATGCATGAACTAGGGCAAAAAAGTGTAACAAAATTGGTTTGATTTTTTTTAGTACCTTTCAGTTTTTCTTAGTTTTCACACAAGGTCCGGGGTCAGGACAAAAGACAGATTTTTGACAAATTTCAAAATATGTCAGATATTGTCCAAATTATTTTTTATTTCACGTCTAGACATGTGAAATGCATGAACTAGGGCAAAAAAGTGTAACAAAATTGGTTTGATTTTTTTTAGTACTTTTCAGTTTTTCTTAGTTTTCACACAAGGTCCGGGGTCAGGACAAAAGACAGATTTTTGACAAATTTCAAAATATGTCAGATATTGTCCAAATTATTTTTTATTTCACGTCTAGACATGTGAAATGCATGAACAAGTGCAAAAAAGTGTAACAAAATTGGTTTGATTTTTTTTAGTACTTTTCAGTGTTTCTTAGTTTTCACATAAGGTCCGGGGTCAGGACAAAAGACAGATTTTTGACAAATTTCAAAATATGTCAGATATTGTCCAAATTATTTTTTATTTCACGTCTAGACATGTGAAATGCATGAACAAGTGCAAAAAAGTGTAACAAAATTGGTTTGATTTTTTTTAGTACCTTTCAGTTTTTCTTAGTTTTCACAAAAGGTCCGGGGTCAGGACAAAAGACAGATTTTTGACAAATTTCAAAATCTGTCAGATATTGTCCAAATCATTTTTTATTTCACTTCTAGACATGTGAAATGCATGAACTAGGGCAAAAAAGTGTAAAAAAATTGGTTTGATTTTTTTTAGTACCTTTCAGTTTTTTTTAGTTTTCACATAAGGTCCGGGGTCAGGACAAAAGACAGATTTTTGACAAATTTCAAAATCTGTCAGATATTGTCCAAATCATTTTTTATTTTATTTCTAGACATGTGAAATGCATGAACTAGGGCAAAAAAAGTGAAAAAAAATTGGTCTGATTTTTTTTAGTACTTTTCAGTTTTTCTTATTTTTTACGTAAGGTCCGGGGTCAGGACAAAAGACAGATTTTTGACAAATTTCAAAATCTGTCAGATATTGTCCAAATGATTTTTTATTTCACTTCTAGACATGTGAAATGCATGAACTAGGGCAAAAAAAGTGAAAACAAATTGGTCTGATTTTTTTTAGTACTTTTCAGTTTTTCTTAGTTTTCACATAAGGTCCGGGGTCAGGACAAAAGACAGATTTTTGACAAATTTCAAAATCTGTCAGATATTGTCCAAATCATTTTTTATTTCACTTCTAGACATGTGAAATGCATGAACTAGGGCAAAAAAGTGTAACAAAATTGGTTTGATTTTTTTTAGTACCTTTCAGTTTTTCTTAGTTTTCTCACAAGGTCCGGGGTCAGGACAAAAGACAGATTTTTGACAAATTTCAAAATATGTCAGATATTGTCCAAATTATTTTTTATTTCACGTCTAGACATGTGAAATGCATGAACTAGGGCAAAAAAGTGTAACAAAATTGGTTTGATTTTTTTTAGTACCTTTCAGTTTTTCTTAGTTTTCACACAAGGTCCGGGGTCAGGACAAAAGACAGATTTTTGACAAATTTCAAAATATGTCAGATATTGTCCAAATTATTTTCTATTTCACGTCTAGACATGTGAAATGCACGAACAAGTGCAAAAAAGTGTAACAAAATTGGTTTGATTTTTTTTAGTACCTTTCAGTTTTTCTTAGTTTTCTCACAAGGTCCGGGGTCAGGACAAAAGACAGATTTTTGACAAATTTCAAAATCTGTCAGATATTGTCCAAATGATTTTTTATTTCACTTCTAGACATGTGAAATGCATGAACTAGGGTAAAAAAGTGTAAAAAAATTGGTTTGATTTTTTTTAGTACCTTTCAGTTTTTCTTAGTTTTCACATAAGGTCCTGGGTCAGGATAAAAGACAGATTTTTGACAAATTTCAAAATCTCTCAGATATTGTCCAAATTATTTTTTATTTCACTTCTAGACATGTGAAATGCATGAACTAGGGCAAGAAAGTGTGAAAAAATTGGTTTGATTTTTTTTTAGTACCTTGCAGTTTTTCTTAGTTTTCACATAAGGTCCGGGGTCAGGACAAAAGACAGATTTTTGACAAATTTCAAAATATGTCAGATATTGTCCAAATCATTTTTTATTTCACTTATAGACATGTGAAATGCATGAACTAGGGCAAAAAAGTGTAAAAAAAAATGGTTTGATTTTTTTTTAGTACCTTGCAGTTTTTCTTAGTTTTCACATAAGGTCCGGGGTCAGGACAAAAGACAGATTTTTGACAAATTTCAAAATATGTCAGGTATTGTCCAAATTATTTTTTATTTCACGTCTAGACATGTGAAATGCACGAACAAGTGCAAAAAAGTGTAACAAAATTGGTTTGATTTTTTTTAGTACCTTTCAGTTTTTCTTAGTTTTCACATAAGGTCCGGGGTCAGGACAAAAGACAGATTTTTGACAAATTTCAAAATATGTCAGATATTGTCCAAATTATTTTTTATTTCACGTCTAGACATGTGAAATGCATGAACTAGGGCAAAAAAGTGTAACAAAAATGGTTTGATTTTTTTTAGTACCTTTCAGTTTTTCTTAGTTTTCACACAAGGTCCGGGGTCAGGACAAAAGACAGATTTTTGACAAATTTCAAAATATGTCAGATATTGTCCAAATTATTTTTTATTTCACTTCTAGACATGTGAAATGCATGAACTAGGGCAAAAAAAGTGAAAAAAAATTGGTCTGATTTTTTTAGTCCTTTTCAGTTTTTCTTAGTTTTCACATAAGGTCCGGGGTCAGGACAAAAGACAGATTTTTGACAAATTTCAAAATCTGTCAGATATTGTCCAAATCATTTTTTATTTCACTTCTAGACATGTGAAATGCATGAACTAGGGCAAAAAAGTGTAACAAAAATGGTTTGATTTTTTTTAGTACCTTTCAGTTTTTCTTAGTTTTCACACAAGGTCCGGGGTCAGGACAAAAGACAGATTTTTGACAAATTTCAAAATATGTCAGATATTGTCCAAATTATTTTTTATTTCACGTCTAGACATGTGAAATGCATGAACTAGGGCAAAAAAGTGTAACAAAATTGGTTTGATTTTTTTTAGTACCTTTCAGTTTTTCTTAGTTTTCACACAAGGTCCGGGGTCAGGACAAAAGACAGATTTTTGACAAATTTCAAAATATGTCAGATATTGTCCAAATTATTTTCTATTTCACGTCTAGACATGTGAAATGCACGAACAAGTGCAAAAAAGTGTAACAAAATTGGTTTGATTTTTTTTAGTACCTTTCAGTTTTTCTTAGTTTTCTCACAAGGTCCGGGGTCAGGACAAAAGACAGATTTTTGACAAATTTCAAAATATGTCAGATATTGTCCAAATTATTTTTTATTTCACGTCTAGACATGTGAAATGCATGAACTAGGGCAAAAAAGTGTAACAAAATTGGTTTGATTTTTTTTAGTACCTTTCAGTTTTTCTTAGTTTTCACACAAGGTCCGGGGTCAGGACAAAAGACAGATTTTTGACAAATTTCAAAATATGTCAGATATTGTCCAAATTATTTTCTATTTCACGTCTAGACATGTGAAATGCACGAACAAGTGCAAAAAAGTGTAACAAAATTGGTTTGATTTTTTTTAGTACCTTTCAGTTTTTCTTAGTTTTCTCACAAGGTCCGGGGTCAGGACAAAAGACAGATTTTTGACAAATTTCAAAATATGTCAGATATTGTCCAAATTATTTTTTATTTCACTTCTAGACATGTGAAATGCATGAACTAGGGCAAAAAAGTGTAACAAAAATGGTTTGATTTTTTTTAGTACCTTTCAGTTTTTCTTAGTTTTCACACAAGGTCCGGGGTCAGGACAAAAGACAGATTTTTGACAAATTTCAAAATCTGTCAGATATTGTCCAAATCATTTTTTATTTTATTTCTAGACATGTGAAATGCATGAACTAGGGCAAAAAAAGTGAAAAAAAATTGGTCTGATTTTTTTTAGTACTTTTCAGTTTTTCTTATTTTTTACGTAAGGTCCGGGGTCAGGACAAAAGACAGATTTTTGACAAATTTCAAAATCTGTCAGATATTGTCCAAATGATTTTTTATTTCACTTCTAGACATGTGAAATGCATGAACTAGGGCAAAAAAAGTGAAAACAAATTGGTCTGATTTTTTTTAGTACTTTTCAGTTTTTCTTAGTTTTCACATAAGGTCCGGGGTCAGGACAAAAGACAGATTTTTGACAAATTTCAAAATCTGTCAGATATTGTCCAAATCATTTTTTATTTCACTTCTAGACATGTGAAATGCATGAACTAGGGCAAAAAAGTGTAACAAAATTGGTTTGATTTTTTTTAGTACCTTTCAGTTTTTCTTAGTTTTCTCACAAGGTCCGGGGTCAGGACAAAAGACAGATTTTTGACAAATTTCAAAATATGTCAGATATTGTCCAAATTATTTTTTATTTCACGTCTAGACATGTGAAATGCATGAACTAGGGCAAAAAAGTGTAACAAAATTGGTTTGATTTTTTTTAGTACCTTTCAGTTTTTCTTAGTTTTCACACAAGGTCCGGGGTCAGGACAAAAGACAGATTTTTGACAAATTTCAAAATATGTCAGATATTGTCCAAATTATTTTCTATTTCATTTCTAGACATGTGAAATGCATGAACTAGGGCAAAAAAAGTGAAAAAAAATTGGTCTGATTTTTTTTAGTACTTTTCAGTTTTTCTTAGTTTTCACATAAGGTCCGGGGTCAGGACTAAAGACAGATTTTTGACAAATTTCAAAATATGTCAGATATTGTCCAAATCATTTTTTATTTCACTTATAGACATGTGAAATGCATGAACTAGGGCAAAAAAGTGTAAAAAAAAATGGTTTGATTTTTTTTTAGTACCTTGCAGTTTTTCTTAGTTTTCACATAAGGTCCGGGGTCAGGACAAAAGACAGATTTTTGACAAATTTCAAAATATGTCAGGTATTGTCCAAATTATTTTTTATTTCACGTCTAGACATGTGAAATGCATGAACAAGTGCAAAAAAGTGTAACAAAATTGGTTTGATTTTTTTTAGTACTTTTCAGTGTTTCTTAGTTTTCACATAAGGTCCGGGGTCAGGACAAAAGACAGATTTTTGACAAATTTCAAAATATGTCAGATATTGTCCAAATTATTTTTTATTTCACGTCTAGACATGTGAAATGCATGAACAAGTGCAAAAAAGTGTAACAAAATTGGTTTGATTTTTTTTAGTACCTTTCAGTTTTTCTTAGTTTTCACAAAAGGTCCGGGGTCAGGACAAAAGACAGATTTTTGACAAATTTCAAAATCTGTCAGATATTGTCCAAATCATTTTTTATTTCACTTCTAGACATGTGAAATGCATGAACTAGGGCAAAAAAGTGTAAAAAAATTGGTTTGATTTTTTTTAGTACCTTTCAGTTTTTTTTAGTTTTCACATAAGGTCCGGGGTCAGGACAAAAGACAGATTTTTGACAAATTTCAAAATCTGTCAGATATTGTCCAAATCATTTTTTATTTTATTTCTAGACATGTGAAATGCATGAACTAGGGCAAAAAAAGTGAAAAAAAATTGGTCTGATTTTTTTTAGTACTTTTCAGTTTTTCTTATTTTTTACGTAAGGTCCGGGGTCAGGACAAAAGACAGATTTTTGACAAATTTCAAAATCTGTCAGATATTGTCCAAATGATTTTTTATTTCACTTCTAGACATGTGAAATGCATGAACTAGGGCAAAAAAAGTGAAAACAAATTGGTCTGATTTTTTTTAGTACTTTTCAGTTTTTCTTAGTTTTCACATAAGGTCCGGGGTCAGGACAAAAGACAGATTTTTGACAAATTTCAAAATCTGTCAGATATTGTCCAAATCATTTTTTATTTCACTTCTAGACATGTGAAATGCATGAACTAGGGCAAAAAAGTGTAACAAAATTGGTTTGATTTTTTTTAGTACCTTTCAGTTTTTCTTAGTTTTCACACAAGGTCCGGGGTCAGGACAAAAGACAGATTTTTGACAAATTTCAAAATATGTCAGATATTGTCCAAATTATTTTCTATTTCATTTCTAGACATGTGAAATGCATGAACTAGGGCAAAAAAAGTGAAAAAAAATTGGTCTGATTTTTTTTAGTACTTTTCAGTTTTTCTTAGTTTTCACATAAGGTCCGGGGTCAGGACTAAAGACAGATTTTTGACAAATTTCAAAATCTGTCAGATATTGTCCAAATCATTTTTTATTTCATTTCTAGACATGTGAAATGCATGAACTAGGGCAAAAAAAGTGAAAAAAAAATTGGTCTGATTTTTTTTAGTACTTTTCAGTTTTTCTTAGTTTTCACATAAGGTCCGGGGTCAGGACAAAAGACAGATTTTTGACAAATTTCAAAATCTGTCAGATATTGTCCAAATTATTTTTTATTTCACTTCTAGACATGTGAAATGCATGAACTAGGGCAAAAAAGTGTGAAAAAATTGGTTTGATTTTTTTTTAGTACCTTGCAGTTTTTCTTAGTTTTCACATAAGGTCCGGGGTCAGGACAAAAGACAGAATTTTGACAAATTTCAAAATATGTCAGATATTGTCCAAATCATTTTTTATTTCACTTCTAGACATGTGAAATGCATGAACTAGGGTAAAAAGTGTAACAAAATTGGTTTGATATTTTTTAGTACCTTTCAGTTTTTCTTAGTTTTCACACAAGGTCCGGGGTCAGGACAAAAGACAGATTTTTGACAAATTTCAAAATATGTCAGATATTGTCCAAATTATTTTTTATTTCACTTCTAGACATGTGAAATGCATGAACTAGGGCAAAAAAAGTGAAAAAAAATTGGTCTGATTTTTTTCAGTACTTTTCAGTTTTTCTTAGTTTTCACATAAGGTCCGGGGTCAGGACAAAAGACAGATTTTTGACAAATTTCAAAATATGTCAGATATTGTCCAAATTATTTTTTATTTCACGTCTAGACATGTGAAATGCACGAACAAGTGCAAAAAAGTGTAACAAAATTGGTTTGATTTTTTTTAGTACCTTTCAGTTTTTCTTAGTTTTCTCACAAGGTCCGGGGTCAGGACAAAAGACAGATTTTTGACAAATTTCAAAATATGTCAGATATTGTCCAAATTATTTTTTATTTCACGTCTAGACATGTGAAATGCACGAACAAGTGCAAAAAAGTGTAACAAAATTGGTTTGATTTTTTTTTGTACCTTTCAGTTTTTCTTAGTTTTCTCACAAGGTCCGGGGTCAGGACAAAAGACAGATTTTTGACAAATTTCAAAATCTGTCAGATATTGTCCAAATCATTTTTTATTTCACTTCTAGACATGTGAAATGCATGAACTAGGGTAAAAAAGTGTAACAAAATTGGTTTGATATTTTTTAGTACTTTTCAGTTTTTCTTAGTTTTCACATAAGGTCCGGGGTCAGGACAAAAGACAGATTTTTGACAAATTTCAAAATCTGACAGATATTGTCCAAATCATTTTTTATTTCACTTCTAGACATGTGAAATGCATGAACTAGGGCAAAAAAGTGTAACAAAATTGGTTTGATTTTTTTCAGTACCTTTCAGTTTTTCTTAGTTTTCACACAAGGTCCGGGGTCAGGACAAAAGACAGATTTTTGACAAATTTCAAAATATGTCAGATATTGTCCAAATTATTTTTTATTTCACGTCTAGACATGTGAAATGCACGAACAAGTGCAAAAAAGTGTAACAAAATTGTTTTGATTTTTTTTAGTACCTTTCAGTTTTTCTTAATTTTCTCACAAGGTCCGGGGTCAGGACAAAAGACAGATTTTTGACAAATTTCAAAATCTGTCAGATATTGTCCAAATCATTTTTTATTTCATTTCTAGACATGTGAAATGCATGAACTAGGGCAAAAAATGTGAAAAAAAAATTGGTCTGATTTTTTTTAGTACTTTTCAGTTTTTCTTAGTTTTCACATAAGGTCCGGGGTCAGGACAAAAGACAGATTTTTGACAAATTTCAAAATATGTCAGATATTGTCCAAATTATTTTTTATTTCACTTCTAGACATGTGAAATGCATGAACTAGGGCAAAAAAAGTGAAAAAAAATTGGTCTGATTTTTTTTAGTACTTTTCAGTTTTTCTTAGTTTTCACATAAGGTCCGGGGTCAGGACAAAAGACAGATTTTTGACAAATTTCAAAATATGTCAGATATTGTCCAAATTATTTTTTATTTCACGTCTAGACATGTGAAATGCACGAACAAGTGCAAAAAAGTGTAACAAAATTGGTTTGATTTTTTTTAGTACCTTTCAGTTTTTCTTAGTTTTCTCACAAGGTCCGGGGTCAGGACAAAAGACAGATTTTTGACAAATTTCAAAATATGTCAGATATTGTCCAAATTATTTTTTATTTCACGTCTAGACATGTGAAATGCACGAACAAGTGCAAAAAAGTGTAACAAAATTGGTTTGATTTTTTTTAGTACCTTTCAGTTTTTCTTAGTTTTCTCACAAGGTCCGGGGTCAGGACAAAAGACAGATTTTTGACAAATTTCAAAATATGTCAGATATTGTCCAAATTATTTTTTATTTCACTTCTAGACATGTGAAATGCATGAACTAGGGCAAAAAAAGTGAAAAAAAATTGGTCTGATTTTTTTTAGTACTTTTCAGTTTTTCTTAGTTTTCACATAAGGTCCGGGGTCAGGACAAAAGACAGATTTTTGACAAATTTCAAAATATGTCAGATATTGTCCAAATTATTTTTTATTTCACGTCTAGACATGTGAAATGCATGAACAAGTGCAAAAAAGTGTAACAAAATTGGTTTGATTTTTTTTAGTACCTTTCAGTTTTTCTTAGTTTTCACAAAAGGTCCGGGGTCAGGACAAAAGACAGATTTTTGACAAATTTCAAAATCTGTCAGATATTGTCCAAATCATTTTTTATTTCACTTCTAGACATGTGAAATGCATGAACTAGGGCAAAAAAGTGTAACAAAATTGGTTTGATATTTTTTAGTACCTTTCAGTTTTTCTTAGTTTTCACACAAGGTCCGGGGTCAGGACAAAAGACAGATTTTTGACAAATTTCAAAATATGTCAGATATTGTCCAAATTATTAAAAAAAAATTGGTCTGATTTTTTTTAGTACTTTTCAGTTTTTCTTAGTTTTCACATAAGGTCCGGGGTCAGGACAAAAGACAGATTTTTGACAAATTTCAAAATATGTCAGATATTATCCTAATTATTTTTTATTTCACTTCTAGACATGTGAAATGCATGAACTAGGGCAATAAAAGTGAAAAAAAATTGGTCTGATTTTTTTTAGTACTTTTCAGTTTTTCTTAGTTTTCACATAAGGTCCGGGGTCAGGACAAAAGACAGATTTTTGACAAATTTCAAAATATGTCAGATATTGTCCAAATTATTTTTTATTTCACGTCTAGACATGTGAAATGCACGAACAAGTGCAAAAAAGTGTAACAAAATTGGTTTGATTTTTTTTAGTACCTTTCAGTTTTTCTTAGTTTTCTCACAAGGTCCGGGGTCAGGACAAAAGACAGATTTTTGACAAATTTCAAAATATGTCAGATATTGTCCAAATTATTTTTTATTTCACTTCTAGACATGTGAAATGCATGAACTAGGGCAAAAAAAGTGAAAAAAAAATTGGTCTGATTTTTTTTAGTACTTTTCAGTTTTTCTTAGTTTTCACATAAGGTCCGGGGTCAGGACAAAAGACAGATTTTTGACAAATTTCAAAATATGTCAGATATTGTCCAAATTATTTTTTATTTCACGTCTAGACATGTGAAATGCATGAACAAGTGCAAAAAAGTGTAACAAAATTGGTTTGATTTTTTTTAGTACCTTTCAGTTTTTCTTAGTTTTCACAAAAGGTCCGGGGTCAGGACAAAAGACAGATTTTTGACAAATTTCAAAATCTGTCAGATATTGTCCAAATCATTTTTTATTTCACTTCTAGACATGTGAAATGCATGAACTAGGGCAAAAAAGTGTAACAAAATTGGTTTGATATTTTTTAGTACCTTTCAGTTTTTCTTAGTTTTCACACAAGGTCCGGGGTCAGGACAAAAGACAGATTTTTGACAAATTTCAAAATATGTCAGATATTGTCCAAATTATTTTTTATTTCACGTCTAGACATGTGAAATGCATGAACAAGTGCAAAAAAGTGTAACAAAATTGGTTTGATTTTTTTTAGTACTTTTCAGTGTTTCTTAGTTTTCACATAAGGTCCGGGGTCAGGACAAAAGACAGATTTTTGACAAATTTCAAAATATGTCAGATATTGTCCAAATTATTTTTTATTTCACTTCTAGACATGTGAAATGCATGAACAAGTGCAAAAAAGTGTAACAAAATTGGTTTGATTTTTTTTAGTACCTTTCAGTTTTTCTTAGTTTTCACATAAGGTCCGGGGTCAGGACAAAAGACAGATTTTTGACAAATTTCAAAATATGTCAGATATTGTCCAAATTATTTTTTATTTCACGTCTAGACATGTGAAATGCACGAACAAGTGCAAAAAAGTGTAACAAAATTGGTTTGATTTTTTTTAGTACCTATCAGTTTTTCTTAGTTTTCTCACAAGGTCCGGGGTCAGGACAAAAGACAGATTTTTGACAAATTTCAAAATATGTCAAATATTGTCCAAATTATTTTTTATTTCACGTCTAGACATGTGAAATGCACGAACAAGTGCAAAAAATTGTAACAAAATTGGTTTGATTTTTTTTAGTACCTTTCAGTTTTTCTTAGTTTTCTCACAAGGTCCGGGGTCAGGACAAAAGACAGATTTTTGACAAATTTCAAAATATGTCAGATATTGTCCAAATTATTTTTTATTTCACGTCTAGACATGTGAAATGCATGAACAAGTGCAAAAAAGTGTAACAAAATTGGTTTGATTTTTTTAGTACCTTTCAGTTTTTCTTAGTTTTCACATAAGGTCCGAGGTCAGGACAAAAGACAGATTTTTGACAAATTTCAAAATATGTCAGATATTGTCCAAATTATTTTTTATTTCACTTCTAGACATGTGAAATGCATGAACTAGGGCAAAAAAAGTGAAAAAAAATTGGTCTGATTTTTTTTAGTACTTTTCAGTTTTTCTTAGTTTTCACATAAGGTCCGGGGTCAGGACAAAAGACAGATTTTTGACAAATTTCAAAATATGTCAGATATTGTCCAAATTATTTTTTATTTCACGTCTAGACATGTGAAATGCATGAACAAGTGCAAAAAAGTGTAACAAAATTGGTTTGATTTTTTTTAGTACCTTTCAGTTTTTCTTAGTTTTCACAAAAGGTCCGGGGTCAGGACAAAAGACAGATTTTTGACAAATTTCAAAATCTGTCAGATATTGTCCAAATCATTTTTTATTTCACTTCTAGACATGTGAAATGCATGAACTAGGGCAAAAAAGTGTAACAAAATTGGTTTGATATTTTTTAGTACCTTTCAGTTTTTCTTAGTTTTCACACAAGGTCCGGGGTCAGGACAAAAGACAGATTTTTGACAAATTTCAAAATATGTCAGATATTGTCCAAATTATTTTTTATTTCACGTCTAGACATGTGAAATGCATGAACAAGTGCAAAAAAGTGTAACAAAATTGGTTTGATTTTTTTTAGTACCTTTCAGTTTTTCTTAGTTTTCACATAAGGTCCGGGGTCAGGACAAAAGACAGATTTTTGACAAATTTCAAAATATGTCAGATATTGTCCAAATTATTTTTTATTTCACGTCTAGACATGTGAAATGCACGAACAAGTGCAAAAAAGTGTAACAAAATTGGTTTGATTTTTTTTAGTACCTATCAGTTTTTCTTAGTTTTCTCACAAGGTCCGGGGTCAGGACAAAAGACAGATTTTTGACAAATTTCAAAATATGTCAAATATTGTCCAAATTATTTTTTATTTCACGTCTAGACATGTGAAATGCACGAACAAGTGCAAAAAATTGTAACAAAATTGGTTTGATTTTTTTTAGTACCTTTCAGTTTTTCTTAGTTTTCTCACAAGGTCCGGGGTCAGGACAAAAGACAGATTTTTGACAAATTTCAAAATATGTCAGATATTGTCCAAATTATTTTTTATTTCACGTCTAGACATGTGAAATGCATGAACAAGTGCAAAAAAGTGTAACAAAATTGGTTTGATTTTTTTAGTACCTTTCAGTTTTTCTTAGTTTTCACATAAGGTCCGGGGTCAGGACAAAAGACAGATTTTTGACAAATTTCAAAATATGTCAGATATTGTCCAAATTATTTTTTATTTCACTTCTAGACATGTGAAATGCATGAACTAGGGCAAAAAAAGTGAAAAAAAATTGGTCTGATTTTTTTTAGTACTTTTCAGTTTTTCTTAGTTTTCACATAAGGTCCGGGGTCAGGACAAAAGACAGATTTTTGACAAATTTCAAAATATGTCAGATATTGTCCAAATTATTTTTTATTTCACGTCTAGACATGTGAAATGCATGAACAAGTGCAAAAAAGTGTAACAAAATTGGTTTGATTTTTTTTAGTACCTTTCAGTTTTTCTTAGTTTTCACAAAAGGTCCGGGGTCAGGACAAAAGACAGATTTTTGACAAATTTCAAAATCTGTCAGATATTGTCCAAATCATTTTTTATTTCACTTCTAGACATGTGAAATGCATGAACTAGGGCAAAAAAGTGTAACAAAATTGGTTTGATATTTTTTAGTACCTTTCAGTTTTTCTTAGTTTTCACACAAGGTCCGGGGTCAGGACAAAAGACAGATTTTTGACAAATTTCAAAATATGTCAGATATTGTCCAAATTATTTTTTATTTCACGTCTAGACATGTGAAATGCATGAACAAGTGCAAAAAAGTGTAACAAAATTGGTTTGATTTTTTTTAGTACTTTTCAGTGTTTCTTAGTTTTCACATAAGGTCCGGGGTCAGGACAAAAGACAGATTTTTGACAAATTTCAAAATATGTCAGATATTGTCCAAATTATTTTTTATTTCACGTCTAGACATGTGAAATGCATGAACAAGTGCAAAAAAGTGTAACAAAATTGGTTTGATTTTTTTTAGTACCTTTCAGTTTTTCTTAGTTTTCACAAAAGGTCCGGGGTCAGGACAAAAGACAGATTTTTGACAAATTTCAAAATCTGTCAGATATTGTCCAAATCATTTTTTATTTCACTTCTAGACATGTGAAATGCATGAACTAGGGCAAAAAAGTGTAACAAAATTGGTTTGATATTTTTTAGTACCTTTCAGTTTTTCTTAGTTTTCACACAAGGTCCGGGGTCAGGACAAAAGACAGATTTTTGACAAATTTCAAAATATGTCAGATATTGTCCAAATTATTTTTTATTTCACGTCTAGACATGTGAAATGCATGAACAAGTGCAAAAAAGTGTAACAAAATTGGTTTGATTTTTTTTAGTACTTTTCAGTGTTTCTTAGTTTTCACATAAGGTCCGGGGTCAGGACAAAAGACAGATTTTTGACAAATTTCAAAATATGTCAGATATTGTCCAAATTATTTTTTATTTCACTTCTAGACATGTGAAATGCATGAACAAGTGCAAAAAAGTGTAACAAAATTGGTTTGATTTTTTTTAGTACCTTTCAGTTTTTCTTAGTTTTCACATAAGGTCCGGGGTCAGGACAAAAGACAGATTTTTGACAAATTTCAAAATATGTCAGATATTGTCCAAATTATTTTTTATTTCACGTCTAGACATGTGAAATGCACGAACAAGTGCAAAAAAGTGTAACAAAATTGGTTTGATTTTTTTTAGTACCTATCAGTTTTTCTTAGTTTTCTCACAAGGTCCGGGGTCAGGACAAAAGACAGATTTTTGACAAATTTCAAAATATGTCAAATATTGTCCAAATTATTTTTTATTTCACGTCTAGACATGTGAAATGCACGAACAAGTGCAAAAAATTGTAACAAAATTGGTTTGATTTTTTTTAGTACCTTTCAGTTTTTCTTAGTTTTCTCACAAGGTCCGGGGTCAGGACAAAAGACAGATTTTTGACAAATTTCAAAATATGTCAGATATTGTCCAAATTATTTTTTATTTCACGTCTAGACATGTGAAATGCATGAACAAGTGCAAAAAAGTGTAACAAAATTGGTTTGATTTTTTTAGTACCTTTCAGTTTTTCTTAGTTTTCACATAAGGTCCGGGGTCAGGACAAAAGACAGATTTTTGACAAATTTCAAAATATGTCAGATATTGTCCAAATTATTTTTTATTTCACTTCTAGACATGTGAAATGCATGAACTAGGGCAAAAAAAGTGAAAAAAAATTGGTCTGATTTTTTTTAGTACTTTTCAGTTTTTCTTAGTTTTCACATAAGGTCCGGGGTCAGGACAAAAGACAGATTTTTGACAAATTTCAAAATCTGTCAGATATTGTCCAAATCATTTTTTATTTCACTTCTAGACATGTGAAATGCATGAACTAGGGCAAAAAAGTGTAACAAAATTGGTTTGATTTTTTTTAGTACCTTTCAGTTTTTCTTAGTTTTCACACATGGTCCGGGATCAGGACAAAAGACAGATTTTTGACAAATTTCAAAATATGTCAGATATTGTCCAAATCATTTTTTATTTCACTTCTAGACATGTGAAATGCATGAACTAGGGCAAAAAAAGTGTAAAAAAATTGGTCTGATTTTTTTTAGTACTTTTCAGTTTTTCTTAGTTTTCACATAAGGTCCGGGGTCAAGGACAAAAGACAGATTTTTGACAAATTTCAAAATATGTCAGATATTGTCCAAATTATTTTTTATTTCACTTCTAGACATGTGAAATGCATGAACTAGGGCAAATAAAGTGAAAAAAAATTGGTCTGATTTTTTTTAGTACTTTTCAGTTTTTCTTAGTTTTCACATAAGGTCCGGGGTCAGGACAAAAGACAGATTTTTGACAAATTTCAAAATATGTCAGATATTGTCCAAATTATTTTTTATTTCACGTCTAGACATGTGAAATGCACGAACAAGTGCAAAAAAGTGTAACAAAATTGGTTTGATTTTTTTTAGTACCTTTCAGTTTTTCTTAGTTTTCTCACAAGGTCCGGGGTCAGGACAAAAGACAGATTTTTGACAAATTTCAAAATATGTCAGATATATTCCAAATTATTTTTTATTTCACGTCTAGACATGTGAAATGCACGAACAAGTGCAAAAAAGTGTAACAAAATTGGTTTGATTTTTTTTAGTACTTTTCAGTGTTTCTTAGTTTTCACATAAGGTCCGGGGTCAGGACAAAAGACAGATTTTTGACAAATTTCAAAATATGTCAGATATTGTCAAAATTATTTTTTATTTCACTTCTAGACATGTGAAATGCATGAACTAGGGCAAAAAAGTGTAACAAAATTGGTTTGATTTTTTTTAGTACCTTTCAGTTTTTCTTAGTTTTCACACAAGGTCCGGGGTCAGGACAAAAGACAGATTTTTGACAAATTTCAAAATATGTCAGATATTGTCCAAATAATTTTTTATTACACGTCTAGACATGTGAAATGCACGAACAAGTGCAAAAAAGTGTAACAAAATTGGTTTGATTTTTTTTAGTACTTTTCAGTGTTTCTTAGTTTTCACATAAGGTCCGGGGTCAGGACAAAAGACAGATTTTTGACAAATTTCAAAATATGTCAGATATTGTCAAAATTATTTTTTATTTCACTTCTAGACATGTGAAATGCATGAACTAGGGCAAAAAAAGTGTAACAAAATTGGTTTGATTTTTTTTAGTACCTTTCAGTTTTTCTTAGTTTTCACACAAGGTCCGGGGTCAGGACAAAAGACAGATTTTTGACAAATTTCAAAATATGTCAGATATTGTCCAAATTATTTTTTATTTCACGTCTAGACATGTGAAATGCATGAACTAGGGCAAAAAAAGTGAAAAAAATTGGTCTGATTTTTTTTAGTACTTTTCAGTTTTTCTTAGTCTTCACATAAGGTCCGGGGGTCAGGACAAAAGACAGATTTTTGACAAATTTCAAAATATGTCAGATATTGTCCAAATTATTTTTTATTTCACGTCTAGACATGTGAAATGCATGAACTAGGGCAAAAAAAGTGTAACAAAATTGGTTTGATTTTTTTTAGTACCTTTCAGTTTTTCTTAGTTTTCACACAAGGTCCGGGGTCAGGACAAAAGACAGATTTTTGACAAATTTCAAAATATGTCAGATATTGTCCAAATTATTTTTTATTTCACGTCTAGACATGTGAAATGCATGAACTAGGGCAAAAAAAGTGAAAAAAATTGGTCTGATTTTTTTTAGTACTTTTCAGTTTTTCTTAGTCTTCACATAAGGTCCGGGGGTCAGGACAAAAGACAGATTTTTGACAAATTTCAAAATATGTCAGATATTGTCCAAATTATTTTTTATTTCACGTCTAGACATGTGAAATGCATGAACTAGGGCAAAAAAAGTGTAACAAAATTGGTTTGATTTTTTTTAGTACCTTTCAGTTTTTCTTAGTTTTCACACAAGGTCCGGGGTCAGGACAAAAGACAGATTTTTGACAAATTTCAAAATATGTCAGATATTGTCCAAATTATTTTTTATTTCACGTCTAGACATGTGAAATGCACGAACAAGTGCAAAAAAGTGTAACAAAATTGGTTTGATTTTTTTTAGTACCTTTCAGTTTTTCTTAGTTTTCTCACAAGGTCCGGGGTCAGGACAAAAGACAGATTTTTGACAAATTTCAAAATATGTCAGATATTGTCCAAATTATTTTTTATTTCACTTCTAGACATGTGAAATGCATGAACTAGGGCAAAAAAAGTGTAAAAAAATTGGTCTGATTTTTTTTTAGTACTTTTCAGTTTTTCTTAGTTTTCACATAAGGTCCGGGGTCAGGACAAAAGACAGATTTTTGACAAATTTCAAAATATGTCAGATATTGTCCAAATAATTTTTTATTTCACGTCTAGACATGTGAAATGCACGAACAAGTGCAAAAAAGTGTAACAAAATTGGTTTGATTTTTTTTAGTACCTTTCAGTTTTTCTTAGTTTTCTCACAAGGTCCGGGGTCAGGACAAAAGACAGATTTTTGACAAATTTCAAAATATGTCAGATATTGTCCAAATTATTTTTTATTTCACTTCTAGACATGTGAAATGCATGAACTAGGGCAAAAAAGTGAAAAAAAATTGGTCTGATTTTTTTTAGTACTTTTCAGTTTTTCTTAGTTTTCACACAAGGTCCGGGGTCAGGACAAAAGACAGATTTTTGACAAATTTCAAAATATGTCAGATATTGTCCAAATTATTTTTTATTTCACGTCTAGACATGTGAAATGCATGAACAAGTGCAAAAAAGTGTAACAAAATTGGTTTGATTTTTTTTAGTACCTTTCAGTTTTTCTTAGTTTTCACAAAAGGTCCGGGGTCAGGACAAAAGACAGATTTTTGACAAATTTCAAAATCTGTCAGATATTGTCCAAATCATTTTTTATTTCACTTCTAGACATGTGAAATGCATGAACTAGGGCAAAAAAGTGTAACAAAATTGGTTTGATTTTTTTTAGTACCTTTCAGTTTTTCTTAGTTTTCACACAAGGTCCGGGGTCAGGACAAAAGACAGATTTTTGACAAATTTCAAAATATGTCAGATATTGTCCAAATTATTTTTTATTTCACGTCTAGACATGTGAAATGCATGAACTAGGGCAAAAAAGTGTAACAAAATTGGTTTGATTTTTTTTAGTACCTTTCAGTTTTTCTTAGTTTTCACACAAGGTCCGGGGTCAGGACAAAAGACAGATTTTTGACAAATTTCAAAATATGTCAGATATTGTCAAAATTATTTTTTATTTCACTTCTAGACATGTGAAATGCATGAACTAGGGCAAAAAAAGTGTAACAAAATTGGTTTGATTTTTTTTAGTACCTTTCAGTTTTTCTTAGTTTTCACACAAGGTCCGGGGTCAGGACAAAAGACAGATTTTTGACAAATTTCAAAATATGTCAGATATTGTCCAAATTATTTTTTATTTCACGTCTAGACATGTGAAATGCATGAACTAGGGCAAAAAAAGTGAAAAAAATTGGTCTGATTTTTTTTAGTACTTTTCAGTTTTTCTTAGTCTTCACATAAGGTCCGGGGGTCAGGACAAAAGACAGATTTTTGACAAATTTCAAAATATGTCAGATATTGTCCAAATTATTTTTTATTTCACGTCTAGACATGTGAAATGCATGAACTAGGGCAAAAAAAGTGTAACAAAATTGGTTTGATTTTTTTTAGTACCTTTCAGTTTTTCTTAGTTTTCACACAAGGTCCGGGGTCAGGACAAAAGACAGATTTTTGACAAATTTCAAAATATGTCAGATATTGTCCAAATTATTTTTTATTTCACGTCTAGACATGTGAAATGCATGAACTAGGGCAAAAAAAGTGAAAAAAATTGGTCTGATTTTTTTTAGTACTTTTCAGTTTTTCTTAGTCTTCACATAAGGTCCGGGGGTCAGGACAAAAGACAGATTTTTGACAAATTTCAAAATATGTCAGATATTGTCCAAATTATTTTTTATTTCACGTCTAGACATGTGAAATGCATGAACTAGGGCAAAAAAAGTGTAACAAAATTGGTTTGATTTTTTTTAGTACCTTTCAGTTTTTCTTAGTTTTCACACAAGGTCCGGGGTCAGGACAAAAGACAGATTTTTGACAAATTTCAAAATATGTCAGATATTGTCCAAATTATTTTTTATTTCACGTCTAGACATGTGAAATGCACGAACAAGTGCAAAAAAGTGTAACAAAATTGGTTTGATTTTTTTTAGTACCTTTCAGTTTTTCTTAGTTTTCTCACAAGGTCCGGGGTCAGGACAAAAGACAGATTTTTGACAAATTTCAAAATATGTCAGATATTGTCCAAATTATTTTTTATTTCACTTCTAGACATGTGAAATGCATGAACTAGGGCAAAAAAAGTGTAAAAAAATTGGTCTGATTTTTTTTTAGTACTTTTCAGTTTTTCTTAGTTTTCACATAAGGTCCGGGGTCAGGACAAAAGACAGATTTTTGACAAATTTCAAAATATGTCAGATATTGTCCAAATAATTTTTTATTTCACGTCTAGACATGTGAAATGCACGAACAAGTGCAAAAAAGTGTAACAAAATTGGTTTGATTTTTTTTAGTACCTTTCAGTTTTTCTTAGTTTTCTCACAAGGTCCGGGGTCAGGACAAAAGACAGATTTTTGACAAATTTCAAAATATGTCAGATATTGTCCAAATTATTTTTTATTTCACTTCTAGACATGTGAAATGCATGAACTAGGGCAAAAAAGTGAAAAAAAATTGGTCTGATTTTTTTTAGTACTTTTCAGTTTTTCTTAGTTTTCACACAAGGTCCGGGGTCAGGACAAAAGACAGATTTTTGACAAATTTCAAAATATGTCAGATATTGTCCAAATTATTTTTTATTTCACGTCTAGACATGTGAAATGCATGAACAAGTGCAAAAAAGTGTAACAAAATTGGTTTGATTTTTTTTAGTACCTTTCAGTTTTTCTTAGTTTTCACAAAAGGTCCGGGGTCAGGACAAAAGACAGATTTTTGACAAATTTCAAAATCTGTCAGATATTGTCCAAATCATTTTTTATTTCACTTCTAGACATGTGAAATGCATGAACTAGGGCAAAAAAGTGTAACAAAATTGGTTTGATTTTTTTTAGTACCTTTCAGTTTTTCTTAGTTTTCACACAAGGTCCGGGGTCAGGACAAAAGACAGATTTTTGACAAATTTCAAAATATGTCAGATATTGTCCAAATTATTTTTTATTTCACGTCTAGACATGTGAAATGCATGAACTAGGGCAAAAAAGTGTAACAAAATTGGTTTGATTTTTTTTAGTACCTTTCAGTTTTTCTTAGTTTTCACACAAGGTCCGGGGTCAGGACAAAAGACAGATTTTTGACAAATTTCAAAATATGTCAGATATTGTCCAAATTATTTTTTATTTCACGTCTAGACATGTGAAATGCACGAACAAGTGCAAAAAAGTGTAACAAAATTGGTTTGATTTTTTTTAGTACCTATCAGTTTTTCTTAGTTTTCTCACAAGGTCCGGGGTCAGGACAAAAGACAGATTTTTGACAAATTTCAAAATATGTCAAATATTGTCCAAATTATTTTTTATTTCACGTCTAGACATGTGAAATGCACGAACAAGTGCAAAAAATTGTAACAAAATTGGTTTGATTTTTTTTAGTACCTTTCAGTTTTTCTTAGTTTTCTCACAAGGTCCGGGGTCAGGACAAAAGACAGATTTTTGACAAATTTCAAAATATGTCAGATATTGTCCAAATTATTTTTTATTTCACGTCTAGACATGTGAAATGCATGAACAAGTGCAAAAAAGTGTAACAAAATTGGTTTGATTTTTTTAGTACCTTTCAGTTTTTCTTAGTTTTCACATAAGGTCCGGGGTCAGGACAAAAGACAGATTTTTGACAAATTTCAAAATATGTCAGATATTGTCCAAATCATTTTTTATTTCACTTCTAGACATGTGAAATGCATGAACTAGGGCAAAAAAGTGTAACAAAATTGGTTTGATTTTTTTTAGTACCTATCAGTTTTTCTTAGTTTTCACACAAGGTCCGGGGTCAGGACAAAAGACAGATTTTTGACAAATTTCAAAATATGTCAGATATTGTCCAAATTATTTTTTATTTCACTTCTAGACATGTGAAATGCATGAACTAGGGCAAAAAAAGTGAAAAAAAATTGGTCTGATTTTTTTTAGTACTTTTCAGTTTTTCTTAGTTTTCACATAAGGTCCGGGGTCAGGACAAAAGACAGATTTTTGACAAATTTCAAAATCTGTCAGATATTGTCCAAATCATTTTTTATTTCACTTCTAGACATGTGAAATGCATGAACTAGGGCAAAAAAGTGTAACAAAATTGGTTTGATTTTTTTTAGTACCTTTCAGTTTTTCTTAGTTTTCACACAAGGTCCGGGGTCAGGACAAAAGACAGATTTTTGACAAATTTCAAAATATGTCAGATATTGTCCAAATTATTTTCTATTTCACGTCTAGACATGTGAAATGCACGAACAAGTGCAAAAAAGTGTAACAAAATTGGTTTGATTTTTTTTAGTACCTTTCAGTTTTTCTTAGTTTTCTCACAAGGTCCGGGGTCAGGACAAAAGACAGATTTTTGACAAATTTCAAAATATGTCAGATATTGTCCAAATTATTTTTTATTTCACGTCTAGACATGTGAAATGCATGAACTAGGGCAAAAAAGTGTAACAAAATTGGTTTGATTTTTTTTAGTACCTTTCAGTTTTTCTTAGTTTTCACACAAGGTCCGGGGTCAGGACAAAAGACAGATTTTTGACAAATTTCAAAATATGTCAGATATTGTCCAATTTATTTTCTATTTCACGTCTAGACATGTGAAATGCATGAACTAGGGCAAAAAAGTGTAACAAAATTGGTTTGATTTTTTTTAGTACCTTTCAGTTTTTCTTAGTTTTCACACAAGGTCCGGGGTCAGGACAAAAGACAGATTTTTGACAAATTTCAAAATATGTCAGATATTGTCCAAATTATTTTCTATTTCACGTCTAGACATGTGAAATGCACGAACAAGTGCAAAAAAGTGTAACAAAATTGGTTTGATTTTTTTTAGTACCTTTCAGTTTTTCTTAGTTTTCTCACAAGGTCCGGGGTCAGGACAAAAGACAGATTTTTGACAAATTTCAAAATATGTCAGATATTGTCCAAATTATTTTTTATTTCACGTCTAGACATGTGAAATGCATGAACTAGGGCAAAAAAGTGTAACAAAATTGGTTTGATTTTTTTTAGTACCTTTCAGTTTTTCTTAGTTTTCACACAAGGTCCGGGGTCAGGACAAAAGACAGATTTTTGACAAATTTCAAAATATGTCAGATATTGTCCAAATTATTTTTTATTTCACGTCTAGACATGTGAAATGCACGAACAAGTGCAAAAAAGTGTAACAAAATTGGTTTGATTTTTTTTAGTACCTATCAGTTTTTCTTAGTTTTCTCACAAGGTCCGGGGTCAGGACAAAAGACAGATTTTTGACAAATTTCAAAATATGTCAAATATTGTCCAAATTATTTTTTATTTCACGTCTAGACATGTGAAATGCACGAACAAGTGCAAAAAATTGTAACAAAATTGGTTTGATTTTTTTTAGTACCTTTCAGTTTTTCTTAGTTTTCTCACAAGGTCCGGGGTCAGGACAAAAGACAGATTTTTGACAAATTTCAAAATATGTCAGATATTGTCCAAATTATTTTTTATTTCACTTCTAGACATGTGAAATGCATGAACAAGTGCAAAAAAGTGTAACAAAATTGGTTTGATTTTTTTTAGTACCTTTCAGTTTTTCTTAGTTTTCTCACAAGGTCCGGGGTCAGGACAAAAGACAGATTTTTGACAAATTTCAAAATATGTCAGATATTGTCCAAATTATTTTTTATTTCACGTCTAGACATGTGAAATGCATGAACTAGGGCAAAAAAGTGTAACAAAATTGGTTTGATTTTTTTTAGTACCTTTCAGTTTTTCTTAGTTTTCACACAAGGTCCGGGGTCAGGACAAAAGACAGATTTTTGACAAATTTCAAAATATGTCAGATATTGTCCAAATTATTTTCTATTTCACGTCTAGACATGTGAAATGCACGAACAAGTGCAAAAAAGTGTAACAAAATTGGTTTGATTTTTTTTAGTACCTTTCAGTTTTTCTTAGTTTTCTCACAAGGTCCGGGGTCAGGACAAAAGACAGATTTTTGACAAATTTCAAAATCTGTCAGATATTGTCCAAATGATTTTTTATTTCACTTCTAGACATGTGAAATGCATGAACTAGGGTAAAAAAGTGTAAAAAAATTGGTTTGATTTTTTTTAGTACCTTTCAGTTTTTCTTAGTTTTCACATAAGGTCCTGGGTCAGGATAAAAGACAGATTTTTGACAAATTTCAAAATCTCTCAGATATTGTCCAAATTATTTTTTATTTCACTTCTAGACATGTGAAATGCATGAACTAGGGCAAGAAAGTGTGAAAAAATTGGTTTGATTTTTTTTTAGTACCTTGCAGTTTTTCTTAGTTTTCACATAAGGTCCGGGGTCAGGACAAAAGACAGATTTTTGACAAATTTCAAAATATGTCAGATATTGTCCAAATCATTTTTTATTTCACTTATAGACATGTGAAATGCATGAACTAGGGCAAAAAAGTGTAAAAAAAAATGGTTTGATTTTTTTTTAGTACCTTGCAGTTTTTCTTAGTTTTCACATAAGGTCCGGGGTCAGGACAAAAGACAGATTTTTGACAAATTTCAAAATATGTCAGATATTGTCCAAATTATTTTTTATTTCACGTCTAGACATGTGAAATGCATGAACTAGTGCAAAAAAGTGTAACAAAATTGGTTTGATTTTTTTTAGTACTTTTCAGTTTTTCTTAGTTTTCACATAAGGTCCGGGGTCAGGACAAAAGACAGATTTTTGACAAATTTCAAAATATGTCAGGTATTGTCCAAATTATTTTTTATTTCACGTCTAGACATGTGAAATGCACGAACAAGTGCAAAAAAGTGTA
>NW_027468621.1:0-63671 GCF_046254945.1 Alosa pseudoharengus | reverse complement strand
CATATTAACCACTGATATCAATTGCAACAGCCAGAGAAATAAAAATCATTTTTTACTGAGAAGGAGGGCCTTTGGCCTGCACACGCTACAGCGTCACGAGACTGTCATAATGGATAGACAGCGTCGGCGTCAAGGGCGGGCCATAGGGGGCCAGGCCCGTCCAAACAGGCCAGTGTGCCCCCCCAACTGAGTTCTCTCCCTCACATAAAAAAATCTAAATATTATTATGCATGATTGAAATTAAATCCATATTGAACACTGATGTTGAACACTTACTACTCAAAATGAAACATGACATGTGTCAACTATGCTACTGTTGATTATGTGCGCAAACTGCGCGATGAAAAGGGATTCTGCACACTCGGACACCGTTGCAATGAGTGCCACCGATATATTTACCACGACTCCTGCAACGCCAAATGAGCATAAATCTCGATCAGTAGGGTTTTTAGACACTGCTGCATAAGAAATCCAGTAAAATGTCTCAAGATAGATCTGGGAATATAGGCCTAATGGAAAATACAAGGTTTTTCGTATGACCGCAGGATGACCCAAGCTGAATGCATGATCTGTTAATCTAAATTGCAGAAACCATAAAGGGCCAAACTGACATGTCGCATTTCCTATATTTTCCGATATTGTCCAGTGCTAATGATAAACTCGAGCAACGGAGATAGTGCTTTGGATCATGTAGGCTAGGACTACTTTAAGAATCGCCCTTTAGTGAGCGCAACACAGCACGGGTCTTAACCTGCTTTATCCAGAGGGAGACATTTTTGGAAGCAGTGACAAAAAGCCTATCATGGACCTGGCTGGGAAATGCGACAGTGGAGTCGGCATTCGTAGGCTATAGCCTGTCGCTGCAAGTACTTCTCCAAACTCAAAAACAGTAGACTTAAAAGTGGCAATAAAAGTGGACTGTCAGAGCAGCACAAAATACTAAGTCATGCCGAGTGTCCTGTTTCCTTTTAAACTTTCCATCACAGTTGGTGCATTTACCACTTCGTAAATGTGTTAGAATTTGTTCTGTAGGCTACTTTAAAGAACGTTTTGAGGGATCACATAGCCTATGTGCAATGTTGTGATATTATCAGTAGCCCTATGTGTAATTTGCTTTTGAGCAGGATCTTACAAGAACATTTCGAAATGAATGGAAAGACACAGTGAAGCCTATAGCCTAGGCTTGTTAGTGGTGAGTCTGTTATAGCCTATTTACTTGTATTGTAGCCTATGCAACGCTATTCTATTAAAATTCTATTATTCTAAACGTTGTGTGCTAGTTTATTCAACGGCTATGACCGCTATGTTCTTGCACTATTTCCCCCTTGATCATATTGATTCATGTATCCAAAAGGCTCGAAGGATGCTCTTTATTATATGGCAAAATAACGAATAAAAGTGAGGTGAGGTGCCCCCCCTGTCAGTGCTCATAGCCCCCCCACCAGTTGCTTTCTGGCGCCGACGCTGTGGATAGAACACCGAGCACTACATTAAACAGCGCTCCCGTAGCACAATGGACTAGACGTCGCTGAAGCATTGTGCCAGCGTCGCAGGTTGTAATCCTGCTTCATGACGTGACCACCGCGGTCTCCCGTTAATTTTACCGGTGTCCGGTAGCCTAGTCAATGCAATCGCGAATCGTGAGCGAGTGCAGGCCGGACAGGCGACCTCTTAAGAAGCCAATTGCGTGAATGTCTCTAATTGTTTGCTGTCTGTTTGTTGCCCTGTTTACTGAGGGCACTCATATTAACCACTGATATCAATTGCAACAGCCAGAGAAATACAAATCATTTTTTACGAGAAGGAGGCACTTTGGCCTACACACGCTACAGCGTCACAAGACTGTCATAATGGATAGAACACAGAGCACTACATTAAACAGCGCTCCCGTAGCACAATGGACTAGACGTCGCTGAAGCATTGTGCCAGCGTCGCAGGTTGTAATCCTGCTTCATGACGTGACCACCGCGGTCTCCCGTTAATTTTACCGGTGTCCGGTAGCCTAGTCAATGCAATCGCGAATCGTGAGCGAGTGCAGGCCGGACAGGCGACCTCTTAAGAAGCCAATTGCGTGAATGTCTCTAATTGTTTGCTGTCTGTTTGTTGCCCTGTTTACTGAGGGCACTCATATTAACCACTGATATCAATTGCAACAGCCAGAGAAATACAAATCATTTTTTACGAGAAGGAGGCACTTTGGCCTACACACGCTACAGCGTCACAAGACTGTCATAATGGATAGAACACAGAGCACTACATTAAACAGCGCTCCCGTAGCACAATGGACTAGACGTCGCTGAAGCATTGTGCCAGCGTCGCAGGTTGTAATCCTGCTTCATGACGTGACCACCGCGGTCTCCCGTTAATTTTACCGGTGTCCGGTAGCCTAGTCAATGCAATCGCGAATCGCGAGCGAGTGCAGGCGATCTCTTAAGAAGCCAATTGCGTGAATGTTTCTAATTGTTTGCTGTCTGTTTGTTGCCCTGTTTACTGAGGGCACTCATATTAACCACTGATATCAATTGCAACAGCCAGAGAAATACAAATCATTTTTTACTGAGAAGGAGGGCCTTTGGCCTGCACACGCTACAGCGTCACGAGACTGTCATAATGGATAGACAGCGTCGGCGTCAAGGGCGGGCCATAGGGGGCCAGGCCCGTCCAAACAGGCCAGTGTGCCCCCCCAACTGAGTTCTCTCCCTCACATAAAAAAATCTAAATATTATTATGCATGATTGAAATTAAATCCATATTGAACACTGATGTTGAACACTTACTACTCAAAATGAAACATGACATGTGTCAACTATGCTACTGTTGATTATGTGCGCAAACTGCGCGATGAAAAGGGATTCTGCACACTCGGACACCGTTGCAATGAGTGCCACCGATATATTTACCACGACTCCTGCAACGCCAAATGAGCATAAATCTCGATCAGTAGGGTTTTTAGACACTGCTGCATAAGAAATCCAGTAAAATGTCTCAAGATAGATCTGGGAATATAGGCCTAATGGAAAATACAAGGTTTTTCGTATGACCGCAGGATGACCCAAGCTGAATGCATGATCTGTTAATCTAAATTGCAGAAACCATAAAGGGCCAAACTGACATGTCGCATTTCCTATATTTTCCGATATTGTCCAGTGCTAATGATAAACTCGAGCAACGGAGATAGTGCTTTGGATCATGTAGGCTAGGACTACTTTAAGAATCGCCCTTTAGTGAGCGCAACACAGCACGGGTCTTAACCTGCTTTATCCAGAGGGAGACATTTTTGGAAGCAGTGACAAAAAGCCTATCATGGACCTGGCTGGGAAATGCGACAGTGGAGTCGGCATTCGTAGGCTATAGCCTGTCGCTGCAAGTACTTCTCCAAACTCAAAAACAGTAGACTTAAAAGTGGCAATAAAAGTGGACTGTCAGAGCAGCACAAAATACTAAGTCATGCCGAGTGTCCTGTTTCCTTTTAAACTTTCCATCACAGTTGGTGCATTTACCACTTCGTAAATGTGTTAGAATTTGTTCTGTAGGCTACTTTAAAGAACGTTTTGAGGGATCACATAGCCTATGTGCAATGTTGTGATATTATCAGTAGCCCTATGTGTAATTTGCTTTTGAGCAGGATCTTACAAGAACATTTCGAAATGAATGGAAAGACACAGTGAAGCCTATAGCCTAGGCTTGTTAGTGGTGAGTCTGTTATAGCCTATTTACTTGTATTGTAGCCTATGCAACGCTATTCTATTAAAATTATATTATTCTAAACGTTGTGTGCTAGTTTATTCAACGGCTATGACCGCTATGTTCTTGCACTATTTCCCCCTTGATCATATTGATTCATGTATCCAAAAGGCTCGAAGGATGCTCTTTATTATATGGCAAAATAACGAATAAAAGTGAGGTGAGGTGCCCCCCCTGTCAGTGCTCATAGCCCCCCCACCAGTTGCTTTCTGGCGCCGACGCTGTGGATAGAACACCGAGCACTACATTAAACAGCGCTCCCGTAGCACAATGGACTAGACGTCGCTGAAGCATTGTGCCAGCGTCGCAGGTTGTAATCCTGCTTCATGACGTGACCACCGCGGTCTCCCGTTAATTTTACCGGTGTCCGGTAGCCTAGTCAATGCAATCGCGAATCGTGAGCGAGTGCAGGCCGGACAGGCGACCTCTTAAGAAGCCAATTGCGTGAATGTCTCTAATTGTTTGCTGTCTGTTTGTTGCCCTGTTTACTGAGGGCACTCATATTAACCACTGATATCAATTGCAACAGCCAGAGAAATACAAATCATTTTTTACGAGAAGGAGGCACTTTGGCCTACACACGCTACAGCGTCACAAGACTGTCATAATGGATAGAACACAGAGCACTACATTAAACAGCGCTCCCGTAGCACAATGGACTAGACGTCGCTGAAGCATTGTGCCAGCGTCGCAGGTTGTAATCCTGCTTCATGACGTGACCACCGCGGTCTCCCGTTAATTTTACCGGTGTCCGGTAGCCTAGTCAATGCAATCGCGAATCGTGAGCGAGTGCAGGCCGGACAGGCGACCTCTTAAGAAGCCAATTGCGTGAATGTCTCTAATTGTTTGCTGTCTGTTTGTTGCCCTGTTTACTGAGGGCACTCATATTAACCACTGATATCAATTGCAACAGCCAGAGAAATACAAATCATTTTTTACGAGAAGGAGGCACTTTGGCCTACACACGCTACAGCGTCACAAGACTGTCATAATGGATAGAACACAGAGCACTACATTAAACAGCGCTCCCGTAGCACAATGGACTAGACGTCGCTGAAGCATTGTGCCAGCGTCGCAGGTTGTAATCCTGCTTCATGACGTGACCACCGCGGTCTCCCGTTAATTTTACCGGTGTCCGGTAGCCTAGTCAATGCAATCGCGAATCGCGAGCGAGTGCAGGCGATCTCTTAAGAAGCCAATTGCGTGAATGTTTCTAATTGTTTGCTGTCTGTTTGTTGCCCTGTTTACTGAGGGCACTCATATTAACCACTGATATCAATTGCAACAGCCAGAGAAATACAAATCATTTTTTACTGAGAAGGAGGGCCTTTGGCCTGCACACGCTACAGCGTCACGAGACTGTCATAATGGATAGACAGCGTCGGCGTCAAGGGCGGGCCATAGGGGGCCAGGCCCGTCCAAACAGGCCAGTGTGCCCCCCCAACTGAGTTCTCTCCCTCACATAAAAAAATCTAAATATTATTATGCATGATTGAAATTAAATCCATATTGAACACTGATGTTGAACACTTACTACTCAAAATGAAACATGACATGTGTCAACTATGCTACTGTTGATTATGTGCGCAAACTGCGCGATGAAAAGGGATTCTGCACACTCGGACACCGTTGCAATGAGTGCCACCGATATATTTACCACGACTCCTGCAACGCCAAATGAGCATAAATCTCGATCAGTAGGGTTTTTAGACACTGCTGCATAAGAAATCCAGTAAAATGTCTCAAGATAGATCTGGGAATATAGGCCTAATGGAAAATACAAGGTTTTTCGTATGACCGCAGGATGACCCAAGCTGAATGCATGATCTGTTAATCTAAATTGCAGAAACCATAAAGGGCCAAACTGACATGTCGCATTTCCTATATTTTCCGATATTGTCCAGTGCTAATGATAAACTCGAGCAACGGAGATAGTGCTTTGGATCATGTAGGCTAGGACTACTTTAAGAATCGCCCTTTAGTGAGCGCAACACAGCACGGGTCTTAACCTGCTTTATCCAGAGGGAGACATTTTTGGAAGCAGTGACAAAAAGCCTATCATGGACCTGGCTGGGAAATGCGACAGTGGAGTCGGCATTCGTAGGCTATAGCCTGTCGCTGCAAGTACTTCTCCAAACTCAAAAACAGTAGACTTAAAAGTGGCAATAAAAGTGGACTGTCAGAGCAGCACAAAATACTAAGTCATGCCGAGTGTCCTGTTTCCTTTTAAACTTTCCATCACAGTTGGTGCATTTACCACTTCGTAAATGTGTTAGAATTTGTTCTGTAGGCTACTTTAAAGAACGTTTTGAGGGATCACATAGCCTATGTGCAATGTTGTGATATTATCAGTAGCCCTATGTGTAATTTGCTTTTGAGCAGGATCTTACAAGAACATTTCGAAATGAATGGAAAGACACAGTGAAGCCTATAGCCTAGGCTTGTTAGTGGTGAGTCTGTTATAGCCTATTTACTTGTATTGTAGCCTATGCAACGCTATTCTATTAAAATTCTATTATTCTAAACGTTGTGTGCTAGTTTATTCAACGGCTATGACCGCTATGTTCTTGCACTATTTCCCCCTTGATCATATTGATTCATGTATCCAAAAGGCTCGAAGGATGCTCTTTATTATATGGCAAAATAACGAATAAAAGTGAGGTGAGGTGCCCCCCCTGTCAGTGCTCATAGCCCCCCCACCAGTTGCTTTCTGGCGCCGACGCTGTGGATAGAACACCGAGCACTACATTAAACAGCGCTCCCGTAGCACAATGGACTAGACGTCGCTGAAGCATTGTGCCAGCGTCGCAGGTTGTAATCCTGCTTCATGACGTGACCACCGCGGTCTCCCGTTAATTTTACCGGTGTCCGGTAGCCTAGTCAATGCAATCGCGAATCGTGAGCGAGTGCAGGCCGGACAGGCGACCTCTTAAGAAGCCAATTGCGTGAATGTCTCTAATTGTTTGCTGTCTGTTTGTTGCCCTGTTTACTGAGGGCACTCATATTAACCACTGATATCAATTGCAACAGCCAGAGAAATACAAATCATTTTTTACGAGAAGGAGGCACTTTGGCCTACACACGCTACAGCGTCACAAGACTGTCATAATGGATAGAACACAGAGCACTACATTAAACAGCGCTCCCGTAGCACAATGGACTAGACGTCGCTGAAGCATTGTGCCAGCGTCGCAGGTTGTAATCCTGCTTCATGACGTGACCACCGCGGTCTCCCGTTAATTTTACCGGTGTCCGGTAGCCTAGTCAATGCAATCGCGAATCGTGAGCGAGTGCAGGCCGGACAGGCGACCTCTTAAGAAGCCAATTGCGTGAATGTCTCTAATTGTTTGCTGTCTGTTTGTTGCCCTGTTTACTGAGGGCACTCATATTAACCACTGATATCAATTGCAACAGCCAGAGAAATACAAATCATTTTTTACGAGAAGGAGGCACTTTGGCCTACACACGCTACAGCGTCACAAGACTGTCATAATGGATAGAACACAGAGCACTACATTAAACAGCGCTCCCGTAGCACAATGGACTAGACGTCGCTGAAGCATTGTGCCAGCGTCGCAGGTTGTAATCCTGCTTCATGACGTGACCACCGCGGTCTCCCGTTAATTTTACCGGTGTCCGGTAGCCTAGTCAATGCAATCGCGAATCGCGAGCGAGTGCAGGCGATCTCTTAAGAAGCCAATTGCGTGAATGTTTCTAATTGTTTGCTGTCTGTTTGTTGCCCTGTTTACTGAGGGCACTCATATTAACCACTGATATCAATTGCAACAGCCAGAGAAATACAAATCATTTTTTACTGAGAAGGAGGGCCTTTGGCCTGCACACGCTACAGCGTCACGAGACTGTCATAATGGATAGACAGCGTCGGCGTCAAGGGCGGGCCATAGGGGGCCAGGCCCGTCCAAACAGGCCAGTGTGCCCCCCCAACTGAGTTCTCTCCCTCACATAAAAAAATCTAAATATTATTATGCATGATTGAAATTAAATCCATATTGAACACTGATGTTGAACACTTACTACTCAAAATGAAACATGACATGTGTCAACTATGCTACTGTTGATTATGTGCACAAACTGCGCGATGAAAAGGGATTCTGCACACTCGGACACCGTTGCAATGAGTGCCACCGATATATTTACCACGACTCCTGCAACGCCAAATGAGCATAAATCTCGATCAGTAGGGTTTTTAGACACTGCTGCATAAGAAATCCAGTAAAATGTCTCAAGATAGATCTGGGAATATAGGCCTAATGGAAAATACAAGGTTTTTCGTATGACCGCAGGATGACCCAAGCTGAATGCATGATCTGTTAATCTAAATTGCAGAAACCATAAAGGGCCAAACTGACATGTCGCATTTCCTATATTTTCCGATATTGTCCAGTGCTAATGATAAACTCGAGCAACGGAGATAGTGCTTTGGATCATGTAGGCTAGGACTACTTTAAGAATCGCCCTTTAGTGAGCGCAACACAGCACGGGTCTTAACCTGCTTTATCCAGAGGGAGACATTTTTGGAAGCAGTGACAAAAAGCCTATCATGGACCTGGCTGGGAAATGCGACAGTGGAGTCGGCATTCGTAGGCTATAGCCTGTCGCTGCAAGTACTTCTCCAAACTCAAAAACAGTAGACTTAAAAGTGGCAATAAAAGTGGACTGTCAGAGCAGCACAAAATACTAAGTCATGCCGAGTGTCCTGTTTCCTTTTAAACTTTCCATCACAGTTGGTGCATTTACCACTTCGTAAATGTGTTAGAATTTGTTCTGTAGGCTACTTTAAAGAACGTTTTGAGGGATCACATAGCCTATGTGCAATGTTGTGATATTATCAGTAGCCCTATGTGTAATTTGCTTTTGAGCAGGATCTTACAAGAACATTTCGAAATGAATGGAAAGACACAGTGAAGCCTATAGCCTAGGCTTGTTAGTGGTGAGTCTGTTATAGCCTATTTACTTGTATTGTAGCCTATGCAACGCTATTCTATTAAAATTCTATTATTCTAAACGTTGTGTGCTAGTTTATTCAACGGCTATGACCGCTATGTTCTTGCACTATTTCCCCCTTGATCATATTGATTCATGTATCCAAAAGGCTCGAAGGATGCTCTTTATTATATGGCAAAATAACGAATAAAAGTGAGGTGAGGTGCCCCCCCTGTCAGTGCTCATAGCCCCCCCACCAGTTGCTTTCTGGCGCCGACGCTGTGGATAGAACACCGAGCACTACATTAAACAGCGCTCCCGTAGCACAATGGACTAGACGTCGCTGAAGCATTGTGCCAGCGTCGCAGGTTGTAATCCTGCTTCATGACGTGACCACCGCGGTCTCCCGTTAATTTTACCGGTGTCCGGTAGCCTAGTCAATGCAATCGCGAATCGTGAGCGAGTGCAGGCCGGACAGGCGACCTCTTAAGAAGCCAATTGCGTGAATGTCTCTAAATGTGCGGCCTCAGAGGTGGATGTGATGACTCCTCTTTTTTCTATCTCTGTGATGCCAAGCAGTACAAATGCTCTGCAGAGCGAGCGACTCACAAAGACTCTGCAACCCACTCATACAGGCTTGCAGCTAGCTCGCCATCCCTGTCTCCACCATTGGCCCAGAAGATTCTGCTACTTTGTATGCTTTCTCTTGAATGCTTCCTCCATGTGGTCCTCTCAGGTTCTGTCAGTTTCCTGTCAGTTTCACCATAACCAGTTGTTTTGAAGCATTGCTCTCAGAGGATGAGATGTTGTCGGGGCTAGGAATATGGATAGAGCTAGCAATGCACCAATACCACTATTTTTAGACCGAGTATGAGTAATACTTACTGTACATATGGGTACTTTGCGATATGAGTTATCAATAAGGCAGTATTTCTATCATATATGAGTATGAGTATATTCACACCGATACAATATTCGATACCAGTATTGGTGCAACCCTAGATAGGGCTTTTCTACCACTCTGCTGCTGGGATCATGCTGGGATCATGATAGCAACCCTCTCCCTGGGCTTTCAGGCAGCTCCTCTGCAGTGCTGGTGAATGGAAGCTTCAGAATGTTGCTGCATTGTTACTGCATTGTTAAGACTCTACGACAAGCTGAGCCACCTGCGAAGGTAGATGGTGATTTTTCTTTCCAAGGTCTTTCACTGCTCTAATATCTGTACTTGATACAGCATCATGATACAGAGACCAGAGAATGTGAGGCTGTATGCCATGTTGCTAAATCCAGGATTTGAATCTTTCAGGCAGGTTTGACTTATTCACCTGAACAAGCCAAGCTTTGAGCTCCTTGGTTGATGTCGGAATGAATCTCAGAGGCTGCAGTTGAAGACTGTACTCAGCATCTTCACTGGCTTCCTAGATCTAGGTGGGATTTAAGGGCCATCCAGGGTGAAGTGAGCTTTAAAGGTTGTATCAGCGATGGCGGGGTAACGTCACTTCTGTTGACGTTCAAACAAACAAAAAAAGCTCGCTACTCCCTCCCCCTCCCTCCCGTGCAATTGAAACTCTCCTGAACACGCATCTCGTTGGTTATTGGTTGGAACACTTTATTTTGGCAACACTTGTTGTTAGCAATTGTTTTTGTGTGCAGATCTCAGAGCCTAGGCTGCCTACAGAGACACATTTTTTTAACGGCCTGCTTATGGGGCAGGCAGCTAGCGGATCGTTAGGAAAGATTAGATGAATGTGATCATTTATGTTTGGTCCTTTTTTGGGCCTGCAATCACTGATACAACCTTTAAAGATGGCTAGAGAACTTATGACTTATGATTGCATAGAAGTGTGGAGTGTGTGGATAGTACTATTTTTTAAGTAAACACAGATGAGAACAAGGAACATATTTTTAATGGCTTTGATGATTGTTTTTCAGGCTCATAAGTATTATGCATTAAATAGCTTGAAGACAATTACAATTGAATTGTTTGAACTGTGATGAGATCTTATCAATTTAACATATTTAATCATTTCACAATGATAGAATGTGAAATATTGTCCTTGTTACCCCCAATGCAAGGGTATTATATTATAGTATTACAGTACTATACACCATCTATAAAAGTTCTAGATTTTTTAAACTTTGACTGATGTTTTCTCCTATTTTACTTTCATTTTGTACTTTCAATAAGACTCTCCCTCCATCTCTTGTGCTTTCTCTCTCCCTCCCCTTCCTTCTCTGTTTTCTCAGGGTTTTCACCGTTACTCCACAGATTCCTCTTGGCATGTGCCCCACTTTGAGAAGATGTTGTACGACCAGGCCCAGCTGGCGGTGGCCTACATCACAGCTTACCAGGTGTGTTTGTTTATGTGCATCTGTATGTGTCTTCATTCTGGATAGTCATAGATCACAACCTAGACTAACACACTTATTCAGCATAAAGCTTGAAGGTTCATTTTATTGGGTGGGAAGGGAATGCCCCAGTTTGTTTGTTTTCCAAGCATTCATTCTCCGCTATACACTTTTTTAAAATAATGTATTGTATTCTTTGGTAAGAAGTAGGGTTTTCTAAGGGCATATCATATTAGCTTATAACATTTGACTTGAAAGGTGAAAGTAATTGTGGTGAATAATTACTTAATATTAATCTTAGACTGGCAAACTTCAGGAAAAACTCAGGAATCAGGTTTATTCTGTTTACAAGCTGAGAGGGTACAAAAAAAAGGTCTATGGTCTATGTAGGCCTAGCCCAGGCCTGAAAGGCCTAGGTTGGCCTGTAGCCAACTCCTCCTCTCTTCCGCTACATCCTTAGTCTGACAATCCAAAATCTAAAATCTGACAAACCTTGCAGTTTAGTTACTTTTTAAATGCTTTAAACAAAGAAGAAAATGGCGCCAAAAACAATCCCACATGATTGGTTCTCCAGTTGGCATCAGACACACCTACTCACACCCACTTCACACCTATCAATTCTTATCAGAATAGCATGAGGAGAGATATCATATATATCAGAAATATCACTTATAGAATGTTCCAAACATTCTCACAATCAAATCATTACAATCCTTGTAAGGAGACTATCAGAATGATACCAAACATGAATACATTTACATTTCATGACACATGGATACATTATATCAAGGTAATATCCTTTGTCCTGTGTAACTAACCAGCACATTAGCATTCCATTGGGGGAGGGGATGGTGTCTTTGTTTAAAACCATGAAGGGTTACATGGCTAACTAAAAGTAGTCTTGAAGTTAAATTATTATCCATTTTAACCATAAATGTATTGCTATCAAAGGCTACATTAAGACATATGTCTCTTTGGTTGGGTTGGCCACAGGTGTCCAAGGAACAGTGTTTTGCAGATGTGGCTCGTGACGTGCTGCTCTATGTCTCTCGGGATCTGAGTGACAAGGTGAGCCATCTTCCCCCTCATTAGTGCAGGCGTCTGTTAGCCCCTGCTGACTCGGCACCGTACCACTGGCGACAGATTGCTGAACATCTCCCACATAGCCAAAGCCCCTCGTTTTGAGGTCAACTCATTTCTGTACTGTAGAAGGAACACAATGGCCAAACCATAGTGTGGTGATGAATTGGCCTACCCTTACACGTAGAGGTCACAATTAGACTAACTATATTGGTTATGATTATGTTTTCCATGATTTATAGAGTAATTCTACATTAAGAAAACATGGTAATATAAGGCACATTCACCAGTGATGGTCATTTTTGTTCACTGGAATAATTAATGTCTTATTTTTTATATAGTATAATTGTCATACCAGGTAATCCAGTGGGGAAGGATTATGATTAGAGGCAAGTGTTCTTTTGCTTTTTACGACATAATATGGAAGGACGATAGGAGATTGTCTCTGGTTTTATTTAGTTCTGAATATTTTTTTGTACTGAAGTAAAGATATTCTTTTATAGAGTATATTCTCTATTTACAAAGTGGATTAATACTGTAACATAAGCAATTTAGCACAAAGTAGGTACAGTATTAATGTACTGTAATATAAACAGTGATATGTTAGATATTGTAATGATAAAAAATAAGAGGGTTCCAGGAGCTCCACATATTTGGCCCATGATTTTGCACTTAAGAGAGGCAGTGGGGAGCTGATGGCTTAATATTGCAGATAATATGTATATGAATATTCCTAAAATTAGAGTAGCTTGCTCACTGCCACCCCCAAAGACATGCCTGTGATGATGAATATTGCTCCTTTTTAAATTTCTTAGTTTCTCTTATTAATCTTCTGGTGTCATCTTGGCAACTACAACATGGAAACCATCAAAGATGCCACATTTAGATCAGTATTTTACAAAGCTTTTTGAATAAGGTTGCCATATGCCATTTAAGATGTTTTACTCATTGTCTCTGTAGTTTTGTTCAGTTCTGATCATCTGCCAGTGGAAAAAGCAGACATTTCGCCAAACTGCTTCAAAACCTCAGTGAGAAACATATTAACATAAAAATAACACTTCTAGTATATCATTGTATATGATTAGCTGATTACATCATTTTCAGTTTGGATCAACATTCATTTACTGTGTCTAAGTCCAATTTGAATTCACTGGAATGGTTCCTGACCACAGTGAACACAAGGAATGTGTATTGGTAGAACAAGGCTGATGTGTTGTATGCAGACATTATTCGTTCTAATCTTTGAGTTTGAGCTTTTATCCCTTTGGGTCTTTGCTAGTATTCATATACCTGGTTGTGAACACACCGCACCACTACATTATCACAGTCATTCTATGTTCTAGGACAAACTGTCAAACCCTGCAGTACAGTATACTATAGGGCAGCCGAACTGTCCCTGCATGCATGTATGCTCAGGTCAAATGCATACAGTGTATGTGTGTACTCTTGATTCCACATGACCTATCACACGTATAATCCGGGCGACAAAATCAATAAAATTGATGTCAAAAAGACTATATTTGATTTCATAATGGGCAGAGTGGGCCTAATAGGTCTGCCTGCATGTGAACACACATGTTCCAGAACACGGCCACGTGTCTGCTGTAGTACTTGTTAGTCCACTGCCTGTTGCCCTCCACTTGCTCCCTGTGGCTGCTCACATCCACATTCTATATAGTCTGGCGTACAAGATGAAAAGCATGTTCTTACCATGACCATAACATGACAGAAAATGTCAACTCCATAATTGAACCGACATATTGATACAAATAACAAGAAAATCCCTTGGCAGTTATATTTTAATGATATGGCATCACACTATAGGCCTACTGGTCTAGGGATGAAATCCCCTTGAAAAAGTCAAACATCTTTTCCACTACATTGTCCCCAAATATTCTTCCAAATTTCATCAGTCAGCTGTTTTATGGTTGATATGTGTATGGCAAGTGTGCTGTAGTTATTAGCTCACTAGTTCAGTCAAAAGCATCCATAAATGGCGTTTTACAAACGGAAGTTCGGGAGGAGCGTGACGGAATTTGCCACGCCGCCTTCTTCAATCGGTCAGGTTATTTATTCGCAGTCTACCCGCGGGGGCCAGCTGTGAATAGGTGTAACGGAGAAACAGCCAATCAAATCGAAGCCTTAATCTGACGTGCGCATATCATTATCGTGTCAATTTTCCACCGAAATCGCGGGTTCGAATAGCGACAGAAGCATTCAAAATATATGACGAATATGTAAAAACGAGTAAAAACGAGTATGTAGAAATGTAGAAATGAGTGTAAATGTTGTAAAAACTCTTGAAATACCTTTTAAAATGTGAACAATTCTAAAAGACCTGATTGCTGAGTGTTTGTATTGAGACTGTCTTCTCTCTACCCCTCCCTTTCTCTCCATTTGTCTTACAGATGCAGGGTAAACAAATTGGTCCCCTCTCCATACTGGAAGAGCTTTCCTCCAATATTTTAATGTCCTGTATTTTTTATTTCCCTTAACATGAACTTTGTATTATATTATAAAATAAAGTCTTATAATGTAAAATAAAGTCTTATAATGTATAGTCATATAATGTATATTATAATGTCATCCTTCCTTTATCCATGATTGAGACAGTGTTTAATAGTATATTTTATCTTGTTGATAGGTACTGATGGTGAGATCATTTCAATGTAAAAGTCACAGGCAGAATTTTCATGAAATAAACTTTATTTATGAATAATCATGTACATTAGTTATGGGGTGCTGGTAGCACTCCACCACAGATGGTAACAAGTACAAACAATTCAAGTGAGAATAAAGCAATACTGCTATGAAACTATTTTGGCCCACCACCACCCCCCCTCTACGGAGGACAACTTTATTAGTTTAAACTTACAATTTCACATAAGTGCTTGAATGATTAATGTGGATCATAACAGTAGGCCATTCAAACATTGTATTGCAAGAAAAATCCTGTTATCACTGAAAATGTGTACATAACATTCTAAATAAAAGTGTTTTAAAGTCAATATAAGGTGTTAGAAAAAGGTGCAAGGGCATGCGTGTGTGTGTGTGTGTGTGTGTCTAGTGTAATGTGTGGATGATTCAGTGGATTTAGGGAGATCTGATGGATAAAGTGTGTGTATGTTTCAAGGTGTGTCTGACTGTGTGTGGCTTTGTTGTTGCAGTGTGTAGGGAGATCTGAATGAATGTCTGAGTTGATGGATGATGAAGTGTGTGTGTGTTTGAGGAGTGAGTGATGAATACCTATGACCATCAGAATGTGTGAGGAAGTCTGGTGCATGTACAGTAAGTGTGTAGTGTGGAGGATGCAGTGAGAATGTGAAATACAGGGTTTCTATGGCATAGTAACACTGCAAAAAAAGACTGTAAAACAAAACAATTAAAAGGTGTGTGTGAGAGTGAGAGTTCAAGGCGTGTTTGATTCAGTGTGTACAGAGCAGTAGTGGTGTGGTATGAGAGTGGATGGGTGTGTGTGTGTGTGTGTGTGTGTGTGTGTGTGTGTGTGTGTGTGTGTGTGTGTGTGTGTTTGTGTATGCCGTAGTGTGTTCGAGGAGTTAGCTGGGTAGCTAGTATCATGAGTAAAAGATGACAAAAAACAACCAAACAAAATCAAAAGGTGTGTGTGTGAGAGAGGGAGAGTAGAGTGCTGATGTGTTTGTGTGCGCATTGTGTAGCCGTGGCAGCGCGTGTGTGTGCTGTCCCTGGGTCCGCTGTTGCTGGGCGATACATTGACACTGCTGCTGGCCCTGGGTCTGCTTCTGCTGGACGATACAGCGCCATTGCTGCTGGGCCCTGGGTCTGCTTCTGCTGGACGATACACTGTCGATGCTGCTGGGCCCTGGGTCGGCTGCTGTCAGACGATACACCGCCACTGCAGAACCGGCCGCTGCTGTCAGACGCTACACCGCCACTGCTGCTGGGCTGTGGGTCCACTGCTGCTGGACGATACGTTGCCGATGCTGCTGGGTTCTGGGTCGACCCTGCTGAGCCCGTCTGCATTGCCTGGTCAAGGTGCCACCACAGTCCTTTCTGTCTCCCTCTGTGTTCTCACGGACCTGTACAAATAATTAAATGTCACCATTTATGTACAGTCCTTAAAGCGGGTAACTGAATATGACCACAGCGTTGTGCTAAAACATTTGTTCCTTTTAAGAAGTCTCCTCAGATTTTTTATGAAGGGAAGGCAGCTGGTGGACTCCTCCTGAGGAACCAGGCACTCCTGGGTGGTGGTGGGGGCTGTCCGCTTTGTGCAGCTGAACCTCCACCTGAACTTTCCCTAGGTGGGCTTGGAGGGCTCCTGGATGCTTCCCAGGGAAATAAAGGTCTCAGGTGCAGTGGGGGTGCCAGGTGTGTCGGGGGCCTCAAAATGTAATGACAGTGTCTCCTCATGCACTGTCTGGTCTTATTGTAAATAACAGGGACTGAGCAGCTAAAACATTTGACCTACCATTGAGAGAGTATCCTTTGATTTAGCTCACACAGCTGTATCAGCGCCCGACCCATCATCCTACGCACATCACGCTCTGGGGTCACCTCCTTTCAGTGCCACTGTGTCCCTTGCCTCCATGTACACCCTGTCCACCCTCTTGATCTTCTAGGTAGTGGTCCCCTTCTGGCGGTACTCAAGGGCCAGTTCTGCTGCAGCGGAGGGCCACGGGGTCAGTTGGGAGGAACTACGAGGAAAAGACAAACAATTTAAATCACACCATACAGAATCCATTTTGAAGACACACACAGATCCCTGGAGTTGTAATAATAGCCCATCACTATTAGTTTGATAGTGGTGTACTCATTAACACACGTTAAAAAATCAGGTGTTCTGTTTACATATCTAAAGCATACTTAGACCTCGAATTTGGACTCCACACTGTAGTAAATACATCTAGAGGGTCTAAACATGCTAGCCAGATGATCTGATGAGGGCTTAAATACATTTACAGAGACCCTCAGCCCTCGTAAAAGTAGTAAACAAAAATAGTTCATTCATCACTCTGTTTTTAGCATGGAATTCCCGGTTGACATGTTTACACTTCTAAAGCATATCTACACCTCAAATTCCAACTCCAAACTGTTGTAACACCATCTCTATGCTCTTAAGAAGTGAGCTAGGGTGTCTGGTCACGTTTTTAAAGTATTTCCAGTGATCGTCAGGTCATTACAGTGGCGATTGGTAGCTCATTCATTTTCAATGCATTTAGCATTCTAATCGCGGTTGATATTCTAACGCATCTAAAACATATTTAACCTTTACATTTCGAGTCCACACAGTAGTAGTACATTCTCCAAGGTCTCAATGTGTAAAATCAATAGTCTGATCGCATTTTAAACGCATTTCAGAGAGATCGAACCTAGCTATTTTAATGTAAACAAGCGGTGCTAGCCTAGCCAATTCGTCGCAGAAAATTAGTGTCAGTACGGCGCTAACAAGATATTATCACGTAAAATCATGAATATCAGACAAATGATCCAAAAATATATCGAGTTTCATTCATTGGATAGCGCATAATTAGACCAAACTTACCTGAGAGTAAAAAGTAAGTCCGATATCTGTCATCGGTAACGCCGACCACAACAAATGAATCAAAGATGGCCGCCAATCCGTAGTGATTTTAGGAGACCGGAAATGGCCTAAAAAAAACCCGCAAAACAGCGCCAAAAAGGAAGTGGCGGCCAAAATAATATTACATCCGTAGTGGTTTAGGACTACCATTGGAAATGCATGGGAAACGGTTTAGGGCCGTTTAGCTAAAGAATCCCCGCCGCCGGCGCGGGGAGTTGCACCATCGGTTTTACTCCGCTCGCAGTGGCTACCGGTTTGCTCGCTTGTGTCAAGCAGAACTTGCTGCCCATTATCTGTTACAGACGTTCATGGTCTAGGTTGCATGGGAAACTACTGGAGGGAGGTAGTTCTTATCTTGTTGCTTTGTATTAGAGCTGGTTGTAAAGCCCACTCGTTCCTGCTGAATGTTGAGATACATGTCACAAACATGTATAGCCTACTAGATGAAGACACTTGTTTTGCTATTTGCCTGTTTTTAGCTAACAACTTTTCGGTCACATTGGCTGTGTTAATAGTTACAGGCTCATGGAGTAGCCACTAGGCTACTGCTTGTCTGGAGGCATAGGGTGAACTGAAGTCAGTGTAGGCTAAATATCCCGTGAATCACACTTGAGCATTGCAAGCGGCCATGTTATATAGACGTGACATTTCTGATAAATCAGGCTTCCAGTCCTTCGTGGTTCTTTGGTAAAGTTTGCTTGGAATTGTGTTAACCAACGTGTTGTCTATCCTAAGTTGTTTGTCACTCAAATTTGCTTCAGTAGCCAATGTGCCTGTATTCCGTGATTTGCGTGGGTCCCAGCTTGTAACTTCTAACACGTTAACGTTACATCTCTTGCCACTTTGTTTGTTTTAGCAAGCAACTAGCTTTCCCTCATTGCAGATGGCTAATGGTTAGCCTACACATGAAGTTGGTACTAGGCTACAAACTGCTGCCGTTTGCCAAGGGTAATTGTATAACGTTAGCTAAAATTACCTAGCCTACTGTTTTGATTTTAGTAGGCTATTGACTATAGCCTACTCCTGCTAGTCAGTGTGTGTGTCACCGTGGGCTATGCAGTGGGTTCTAGCTTAGCTTGTAGGCCATTTCCTGCTACATGATTTTAATAATAACTTTACGAGTTTCTATCTCATTAAAGATAAGTAGTAGACCTACATAACAAACAGCTAACCAACTCAGCTGCGTTCTACAGCATACGCATCTACATGTTGCTGACTGCTTACCACTTTGCCTGTTTGAAGAATATCGGCGTTTGATTTGTGATGAGAACAGTTTAATATGCATTGCGCTGCGGTGTTCATGATGCTAACCTTTAATGTACACCAAGCTGAACTGTCATTCGGCCAGATTCTGTGCCGCAACAATCTGGTATCATTCTGATCCAGACATGCACAAATATGGAGTCCCAGTGTGTGTGAGATGCGGAGTTGAGGTCAGTTTTGCCACTTTTACCCCCACCTCAATGCCGGCTTTGGCTGTAAGGCAGCTGATGCACAGGAGCTGTTGCTCTGTCGCTCATTGCTAAGAGGGCAAGGAAGGAATTTTTTCTCCTTTAAAGTGTTTGGGAGTTTTTTTTTTTTCCGCCTTCCTCTGTGTTGAGTGCCAGCATATTAAAGCCTTCCCTAGCTGACCATGGGAGCACAGGTAGGGGAGAGTGGGGTGATTGGTGCCAGTGGGGAAGTTGTGCCACCCCCTATTTCTAGGAAACTATAGAAAAAATTGGGTCATGTGACCACACATTTTTGAAGACACAGCCATTTCACTCATCCTGCAAAGAAGAGAGCCTCATTGCATGACAGGTAAGCACATTTAAGTTGAAAAAACTGTTTTTTGCCTTTCAAAGTAAAATTTCTATGATCATGTTTTTTTGATTGTTGTGTCAAAACAGTTATAGACAAGTTTGAAAAGATTTCACACATGTTTTAGTGCTTTGGTAAGCTACATTATGAGTCTATACAGCTAGCATGATGTTAGCTCAAATCTGATGGATGATGCATTTTTTCCAAAATGGTGGGGTTGGGGTGATTTGTGCCAAAGGGCCTGGGTTAAGTTGTGCCAGTGACACAACTCACCCCCACTTATAAATGTTTTAAACATTATTTTATTGTAATTGTGCATTTTATCCTTACATTTTATCACTAAAACTATGTGACAGTCTTAATTTTAGACCAAAAATAGAAATATACCATCATGCTACAGAGTTATAAGAAGACAGGCCAGGGCATACTGTTTGGAGAAGGAGCTGGCAGAACATATTAAGGCACTAGCAGTAATGTTTCACGGTCTAAGTCCCATGAAATGCTGTGAACTTGCTCTTGAGTACGCAAAAAGAAATGACATCGATATCCCTGCCAGCTGGATCAGAGAGGAAAAAGCAGGTTTGGTTATGTGCATTTATTAATAAAAAGGGAAAGAAGTAAAAGGGAAGTTTATCAATTATTTCCCAGGAATGCTCATGCAGATAAGAGAAGCAAAATTGGGTACTTATTTAGAGCGTATAGCTTCAACTTATCTAAACACAAGGGACTCAAGGGCTCAATAAGGGACAATTTAAGAGATATGCTAATAATACTAATAAACTTTTAATATTTTCTAGGATGTGATACGAAGCAGACAGATCCTCACCAAGTACAGGCTGAGTGACCACAGTCTAGCCATAGAGAAAGGCAGGCACAAGAAGTCATGGCTGTCCAAAGCGCAAAGCACATGTGGTCACTGTATGACAGGGGAGGTAGAGTCAGAGGTGCACTTTCTGCTACACTGTGACAAATATCGGTCCCAAAGAGACAAATATTTCACCATTTTGAACAACATCATTCCCAACTTCACAAAACTGGAGGAACAGAAAAAACTTGCTGTAGTTTTGGGTGTGGACACCAGCACATGCATACTGGCAGCCAGTTATGTGTCCTCACTCCATAACCTGAGAGAAGGCATTACTTAAGATAATCACCCCACTACCTCCACCCTTCAACATAACACTGCTCCCCAGCCCCAGTCTGTTACACCATGTCTCCTGTTTGTTTTGTTTTGTTTTGTCCTGTCTTGGTTTTCCTATGCACGTGTACAGACAATGGTCTTGTATGGTTGTGACGTGCTGTGTGTGTGTGTGTGTGTGTGTGTGTGTGTGTGTGTGTGTGACGGAAGTGTAACAATGTTTGTAATGTTTGTACATGTTTATATCATTTTGTATTTGTATTTTCTTTAATTATTATTATTCCTGTGAACGCTTTGGCAATGCATCATATGGTTTGTCGTGCCAATAAAGCATATTTTAATTTATTTAGGTCAAGAGTGGCGTCACTCACTCACTCACTCTACTCTACTCTACCTCTCTACTCTACCTCTCTACTCTACTCTACTCTACCTCTCTACTCTACTCTACTCTACCTCTCTACTCTACCTCTCTACTCTACCTCACTCACTCACTCTACTCTACCCTACCTCTCTACTCTACTCTACCTCTCTACTCTACCTCTCTCACTCACTCACTCTACTCTACCTCTCTACTCTACTCTACCTCTCTACTCTACCTCTCTCACTCACTCACTCTACTCTACTCTACTCTACCTCTCTACTTTACCTCTCTACTCTACCTCTCTACTCTACCTCTCTACTCTACTCTAACTTTTCTAATTTCACTCTCTCTGCCTCTCTCATTGTCATTCTGCCGGGGCCCCATTGGATGGCTTGGGAGACTCGGTCCTGGTGGGTCGCTGTGTGGGTTTGGCATTGGTTGGGTCCTGTGGGTTATCCATTGGCCCTGGGCCCCCGTTGTGCACCCCCCTCATACGCTCATTCACATGCCTTGTCCTGGAAGCACACAGCACGCTTACTCTCTTTTAATTGCACTACATATTAGGTGACATTCATAAAACACAAACAAAACTACAAAACAGGCTAGGGTAAGGGTGGAGTGCAGTTAGATACCTCATCAGGTGTCTATCTGCATGCCTCACTTATTTTAATGCACACATTACAGAGGAGGCATACATCTTACACAGGGTAAGTGTGGTGTGCATGGGGGAATCCTGACAGATATTCACCATGCATGCCCACTTCTTTTAATGCTACACACTAGATAGAGCTCTCATCCTAGCCATTCACATACATATTTAGGTCAAGAGTGGCGTCACTCACTCACTCACTCACTCACTCTACTCTACTCTACTCTACCTCTCTACTCTACCTCTACTTCTCTACTCTACCTATACCTCTCTACTCTACCTCTCTCACTCACTCACTCACTCTACTCTACCTCTCTACTCTACTTCTCTACTCTACCTCTCTACTCTACTCTACCTCTCTACTCTACTACTCTACCTCTCTACTCTACCTCTCTACTCTACTCCACCTCTCTACTCACTCACTCACTCACTCAAATTCAAATTCAAATATGCTTTATTGGCACGACAAACCATTTGATGCATTGCCAAAGTGTTCACAGGAATAATAATAATTAAAGAAAATACAAATACAAAATGATATGAACATGTACAAACATTACAAACATTGTTACACTTCGTCACACACACACACACACACACACACACACACACACAGCACGTCACAACCATACAAGACCATTGTCTGTACACGTGCATAGGAGAACCAAGACAGGACAAAACAAAACATAACAAACAGGAGACATGGTGTAACAGACTGGGGCTGGGGAGCAGTGTTATGTTGAAGGGTGGAGGTAGTGGGGTGATTATCTTAAGTAATGCCTTCTCTCAGGTTATGGAGTGAGGACACATAACTGGCTGCCAGTATGCATGTGCTGGTGTCCTCACCAAAAACTACAGCAAGTTTTTTCTGTTCCTCCAGTTTTGTGAAGTTGGGAATTATGTTGTTCACTCACTCACTCTACTTTACTCTACTCTACCTCTCTACTCTACTCTACCTCTCTACTCTACTCTACTCTACTCTACCACTCACTCACTCACTCACTCACTTACTCTACTCTACTCTACCTCTCTACTCTACTCTACCTCTCTACTCTACCTCACTCACTCACTCTACTCTACCTCTCTACTCTACCTCTCTACTCTACTCTACCTCTCTACTCTACCTCTCTACTCTACCTCACTCACTCACTCACTCACTCACTCACTCACTCACTCTACTCTACTCTACTCTACCTCTCTACTCTACTCTACCTCTCTACTCTACTCTACCTCTCTACTCTACCTCACTTACTCTACTCTACCTCTCTACTCTACTCTACTTAACTCTACCTCACTCACTCACTCACTCTACTCTACTCTACACTACCTCTCTACTCTACTCTACCTCTCTACTCTACCTCTCTCACTCACTCACTCACTAACTCTACTCTACTCTACTCTACTCTACCTCTCTCACTCACTCACTCACTCTACTCTACCTCTCTACCTCTCTACTCTACTACTCTACTCTACCTCTCTACTCTACCTCTCTACTCTACCTCTCTACTCTACCTCTCTACTCTACTCTACCTCTCTCACTCACTCTACTCTACTCTACTCTACCTCTCTACTCTACCACTCTACTCTACCTCTCTACTCTACTCTACCTCTCTCACTCACTCACTCACTCACTCACTAACTCTACTCTACCTCTCTACTCTACCTCTCTACTCTACTCTACCTCTCTCACTCACTCACTCTACTCTACTCTACTCTACTCTACCTCTCTACTCTACTCTACCACTCTACTCTACCTCTCTACTCTACTCCACCTCTCTACTCTACCTCTCTACTCTACCTCTCTACTCTACCTCTCTCTCTCACTCACTCACTCACTCACTCACTCTCTCACTCTACTCTACTCTATCTACATCAGTCCTCTATTCCCACTGCACTGATCCCGAGCTCTGCAACTGCAAGCTGTACTCCCCTGGACTGACCCCGAGCTCTGCAACTGCAAGCTGTACTCCCCTGCACTGACCCCGAGCTCTGCAACTGCAAGCTGTACTCCCCTGCACTGACCCCGAGCTCTGCAACTGCAAGCTGTACTCCCCTGCACTGACCCCGAGCTCTGCAACTGCAAGCTGTACTCCCCTGCACTGACCCCGAGCTCTGCAACTGCAAGCTGTACTCCCCTGCACTGACCCCGAGCTCTGCAACTGCAAGCTGTACTCCCCTGGACTGACCCCGAGCTCTACCACTGCAAGCTGTACTCCCCTGCACTGACCCCGAGCTCTGCAACTGCAAGCTGTACTCCCCTGCACTGACCCCGAGCTCTGCAACTGCAAGCTGTACTCCCCTGCACTGACCCCGAGCTCTGCAACTGCAAGCTGTACTCCCCTGCACTGACCCCGAGCTCTGCAACTGCAAGCTGTACTCCCCTGCACTGACCCCGAGCTCTGCAACTGCAAGCTGTACTCCTCTGGACTGACCCCGACTCACTCACTCACTCACTCACTCTACTCTACCTTTCTACTCTACCTCTCTACCTCTCTACTCTACCTCTCTACTCTACTCTACTCTACCTCTCTACTCTACCTCTCTCACTCAATCATTCACTCACTCAGTCTACTCTACCTCTCTACTCTACTCTACCTCTCTACTCTACCTCTCTCACTCATTCACTCACTCTACTCTACTCTACTCTACTCTACCTCTACTCTACTCTACCACTCTACTCTACCTCTCTACTCTACTCTACTCTACCTCTCTACTCTACCTCTCTCACTCAATCATTCACTCACTCAGTCTACTCTACCTCTCTACTCTACTCTACCTCTCTACTCTACCTCTCTCACTCACTCACTCTACTCTACTCTACTCTACCTCTACTCTACTCTACCTCTCTACTCTACTATACTCTACCACTCTACTCTACTCTACCTCTCTACTCTAACTTTTCTAATTTCACTCTCTCTGCCTCTCTCATTGTCATTCTGCCGGGGCCCCATTGGATGGCTTGGGAGACTCGGTCCTGGTGGGTCGCTGTGTGGGTTTGGCATTGGTTGGGTCCTGTGGGTTATCCATTGGCCCTGGGCACCCGTTGTGCACCCCCCTCATATGCTCATGCACATGCCTTGTCCTGGAAGCACACAGCACGCTTAATCTCTTTTAATTGCACTACATATTAGGTGACATTCATAAAACACAAACAAAACTACAAAACAGGCTAGGGTAAGGGTGGGGTGCAGGTAGATACCTCATCAGGTGTCTATCTGCATGCCTCACTTATTTTAATGCACACATTACAGAGGAGGCATACATCTTACACAGGGTAAGTGTGGTGTGCATGGGGAAATCCTGACAGATAGTCACCATGCATGCCCACTTCTTTTAATGCTACACACTAGATAGAGCTCTCAACCTAGCCATTCACAAACATATTTAGGTCAAGAGTGGCGTCAATCACTCACTCACTCTACTCTACTCTACTCTACTCTACTCTACCTCTCTACTCTACTCTACCTCTCTACTCTACCTCTCTACTCTACCTCACTCACTCTACTCTACCTCTCTCCTCTACTCTACCTCTCTACTCTACCTCTCTCACTCACTCACTCTACTCTACTCTACCTCTGTACTCTACCTCTCTACTCTACTCTACTTCTACTCTACCTCTTTACTCTACCTCTCTACTCTACTCTACCTCTCTCACTCACTCACTCTACTCTACTCTACCTTTCTACTCTACTCTACCTCTCTACTCTACCTCTCTACTCTACCTCTCTACTCTACTCTACCTCTCTCACTCACTCACTCACTCTACTCTACTCTACCTCTCTACTCTACTCTACCTCTCTACTCTACCTCTCTCACTCACTCACTCACTCACTCACTCACTCTACTCTACTCTACCTCTCTACCAGGGTAGGAATTTCACGGCGGCCACGACGGCCATGGCCGTCGTAGCCCCTTGCGTTGGCCGTGAAGCCCCTTTGAAAATCATAGGTTTACAGGCCACGGTGGCCTTGGTGCCCCCTTCTTTCAATATTCTGCTTGGTGTCCTAGCCTACTAATTGCGATTTTTATTTAGCCTGTGGCCTATCAAAATAATCTTAGCATTCACAGCGCAAATTAATTTAGTCTTTTACGCAGTGGAGAAAGTGACAGCGCAAGAAAGTGCGTCCAAATTCACCCATTCTTCTCAGTTGAACTACTCGCGAAGTAGCCTATTCATCACACAGACATCACAAGTATCACATGAAAGAGCTTTTCTCAGCTTTTAAACGATGTTAGCCGATAATTGCTATGTTGAACGGTTCGCGAGAAAAGTAAATAATATAATTCAATTTAATCATACATTCTACTGAAGGTTTTGCGTCCATGATCTCCCTACCCATTAATCTCGGTGGAATACTTCACGAACCCTTCTTTTAACACATGACAAACCACATATCAGAATAAACAGCAGACCTTACCGAACACAAAGGTGTAAAGCAGTCCCCTGTACAGTTAGCCGTTCCAGAGTAATCCAGTTTTGAATTTGCAGTAGGCTAAATTTCGACATGCATGGATGTCTCCAAATTTGGGCTTTAAGTTTTACAATGTGTTTAAATTGTTCCACATGATCTCATAACGGGCCAAATACAAAATAAATGTTACAAATATTGCCTAGATATTGGTAAATCAGAGGACAGCTGACTAAGAGTTTGTGAAAGTAGCCTTAATGATCACAAAATGCTAAGCATGCATCTAGGCTATTTGAGTTTCTTAAAGCTGAGCTGTGCTACATTTAAATTGTTCAATACATGATTTCATAGCAGGCCAAATATAAAATAAAGTTTATATATAGCCTAGATATCTGTTTTTATTAGATGATCAGATGATTTACAGTTCTATGTAATATGTCATGTTTCATGTTTTTGTAATGTTTCATACAGTGATGCAAGTCTACTGCAGTGAGTAGGCTAAATACAACTTTGATCATTTTTATAGCCTACTATTGTATAGTTAACTTTGGCCTTGGTGCCCTGACATGTGGCCTTTGTGCCCCCCACCAAATATGCCCAACTGAAGGCCAAGTGGCCTTGCCCCCAGAATGGTGAAATTCCAAGCCTGCTCTCTACTCTACTATACTCTACCACTCTACTCTACTCTACTCTACTCTACTCTACTCTACTCTACTCTACTCTACTCTACCTCTCCTCTACTCTACCTCTCTACTCTACCTCTCTACTCTACCTCTCTACTCTAACTTTTCTAATTTCACTCTCTCTGCCTCTCTCATTGTCATTCTGCCGGGGCCCCATTGGATGGCTTGGGAGACTCGGTCCTGGTGGGTCGCTGTGTGGGTTTGGCATTGGTTGGGTCCTGTGGGTTATCCATTGGCCCTGGGCCCCCGTTGTGCACCCCCCTCATATGCTCATGCACATGCCTTGTCCTGGAAGCACACAGCACGCTTACTCTCTTTTAATTGCACTACATATTAGGTGACATTCATAAAACACAAACAAAACTACAAAACAGGCTAGGGTAAGGGTGGGGTGCAGGTAGATACCTCATCAGGTGTCTATCTGCATGCCTCACTTATTTTAATGCACACATTACAGAGGAGGCATACATCTTACACAGGGTAAGTGTGGTGTGCATGGGGAAATCCTGACATATATTCACCATGCATGCCCACTTCTTTTAATGCTACACACTAGATAGAGCTCTCAACCTAGCCATTCACATACATATTTAGGTCAAGAGTGGCGTCACTCACTCACTCACTCACTCTACTCTACTCTACTCTACTCTACTCTACCTCTCTACTCTACTCTACCTCTCTACTCTACCTCTCTACTCTACCTCACTCACTCCACTCTACTCTACCTCTCTACTCTACTCTACCTCTCTACTCTACCTCACTCACTCTACTCTACTCTACCTCTCTACTCTACTCTACCTCTCTACTCTACCTCTCTCACTCACTCACTCACTCACTCTACTCTACTCTACCTCTCTACTCTACCTCTCTCACTCACTCACTCACTCTACTCTACTCTACCTCTCTACTCTACCTCTCTACTCTACCTCTTTACTCTACCTCTCTACTCTACTCTACCTCTCTCACTCACTTACTCTACTCTACTCTACCTTTCTACTCTACTCTACCTCTCTACTCTACCTCTCTACTCTACCTCTCTCACTCACTCACTCACTCACTCTACTCTACCTCTCTACTCTACTCTACCTCTCTACTCTACCTCTCTCACTCACTCACTCACTCAAATTCAAATATGCTTTATTGGCACGACAAACCATATGATGCCTTGCCAAAGCGTTCACAGGAATAATAATAATTAAAGAAAATACAAATACAAAATGATATAAACATGTACAAACATTACAAACATTGTTACACTTCCGTCACACACACACGCACACACACACAGCACGTCACAACCATACAAGACCATTGTCTGTACACGTGCATAGGAAAACCAAGACAGGACAAAACAAAAACAAACAGGAGACATGGTGTAACAGACTGGGGCTGGGGAGCAGTGTTATGTTGAAGGGTGGAGGTAGTGGGGTGGTTATCTTAAGTAATGCCTTCTCTCAGGTTATGGAGTGAGGACACATAACTGGCTGCCAGTATGCATGTGCTGGTGTCCTCACCCAAAACTACAGCAAGTCTTTTCTGTTCCTCCAGTTTTGTAAAGTTGGGAATGATGTTGTTCAAAATGGTGAAATATTTGTCTCTTTGGGACCGATATTTGTCACAGTGTAGCAGAAAGTGCACCTCTGACTCTACCTCCCCTGTCATACAGTGACCACATGTCCTTTGCTCTTTGGGCAGCCATGACTTCTTGTGCCTGCCTTTCTCTATGGCTAGACTGTGGTCACTCAGCCTGTACTTGGTGAGGATCTGTCTCTGCTTCGTATCTCTGACAGTGTGGAGATACTCTGCCAATTGATAGTCTTTTCGTATGCCAATGTAACATTCTAGTTTGTGTTGTAATTTTGTTTCTTTCTTCCAGTGTTCCAAATAAGAATTCTTGTTGTTCTTGTTAATTTGGTTGATTCTGATTGGTTGTTGGGAAGCAGTGCTGGTCTGGACAATTTGTGGGTTAGGGGTTATTGGGTTAGTTAAATCCGAGACCAACTGACATAGGGGACTGGGCTTAGGGCTGAGCTCTTGGGATTTAAGTGCTTACAGCACGCTTACTCTCTTTTAATTGCACTACATATTAGGTGACATTCATAAAACACAAACAAAACTACAAAACAGGCTAGGGTAAGGGTGGGGTGCAGGTAGATACCTCATCAGGTGTCTATCTGCATGCCTCACTTATTTTAATGCACACATTACAGAGGAGGCATACATCTTACACAGGGTAAGTGTGGTGTGCATGGGGAAATCCTGACAGATATTCACCATGCATGCCCACTTCTTTTAATGCTACACACTAGATAGAGCTCTCAACCTAGCCATTCACATACATATTTAGGTCAAGAGTGGCGTCAATCACTCACTCACTCTACTCTACTCTACTCTACTCTACCTCTCTACTCTACCTCTCTCACTCACTCACTCACTCTACTCTACTCTACTCTACCTCTGTACTCTACCTCTCTACTCTACCTCTCTCACTCACTCACTCACTCACTCTACTCTACTCTACTCTACCTCTCTACCAGGGTAGGAATTTCACGGCGGCCACGACGGCCATGGCCGTCGTAGCCCCTTGCGTTGGCCGTGAAGCCCCTTTGAAAATCATAGGTTTACAGGCCACGGTGGCCTTGGTGCCCCCTTCTTTCAATATTCTGCTTGGTGTCCTAGCCTACTAATTGCGATTTTTATTTAGCCTGTGGCCTATCAAAATAATCTTAGCATTCACAGCGCAAATTAATTTAGTCTTTTACGCAGTGGAGAAAGTGACAGCGCAAGAAAGTGCGTCCAAATTCACCCATTCTTCTCAGTTGAACTACTCGCGAAGTAGCCTATTCATCACACAGACATCACAAGTATCACATGAAAGAGCTTTTCTCAGCTTTTAAACGATGTTAGCCGATAATTGCTATGTTGAACGGTTCGCGAGAAAAGTAAATAATATAATTCAATTTAATCATACATTCTACTGAAGGTTTTGCGTCCATGATCTCCCTACCCATTAATCTCGGTGGAATACTTCACGAACCCTTCTTTTAACACATGACAAACCACATATCAGAATAAACAGCAGACCTTACCGAACACAAAGGTGTAAAGCAGTCCCCTGTACAGTTAGCCGTTCCAGAGTAATCCAGTTTTGAATTTGCAGTAGGCTAAATTTCGACATGCCTCCATTGGATGTCTCCAAATTTGGGCTTTAAGTTTTACAATGTGTTTAAATTGTTCCACATGATCTCATAACGGGCCAAATACAAAATAAATGTTACAAATATTGCCTAGATATTGGTAAATCAGAGGACAGCTGACTAAGAGTTTGTGAAAGTAGCCTTAATGATCACAAAATGCTAAGCATGCATCTAGGCTATTTGAGTTTCTTAAAGCTGAGCTGTGCTACATTTAAATTGTTCAATACATGATTTCATAGCAGGCCAAATATAAAATAAAGTTTATATATAGCCTAGATATCTGTTTTTATTAGATGATCAGATGATTTACAGTTCTATGTAATATGTCATGTTTCATGTTTTTGTAATGTTTCATACAGTGATGCAAGTCTACTGCAGTGAGTAGGCTAAATACAACTTTGATCATTTTTATAGCCTACTATTGTATAGTTAACTTTGGCCTTGGTGCCCTGACATGTGGCCTTTGTGCCCCCCACCAAATATGCCCAACTGAAGGCCAAGTGGCCTTGCCCCCAGAATGGTGAAATTCCAAGCCTGCTCTCTACTCTACTATACTCTACCACTCTACTCTACTCTACTCTACTCTACTCTACCTCTCTACTCTAACTTTTCTAATTTCACTCTCTCTGCCTCTCTCATTGTCATTCTGCCGGGGCCCCATTGGATGGCTTGGGAGACTCGGTCCTGGTGGGTCGCTGTGTGGGTTTGGCATTGGTTGGGTCCTGTGGGTTATCCATTGGCCCTGGGCCCCCGTTGTGCACCCCCCTCATATGCTCATGCACATGCCTTGTCCTGGAAGCACACAGCACGCTTACTCTCTTTTAATTGCACTACATATTAGGTGACATTCATAAAACACAAACAAAACTACAAAACAGGCTAGGGTAAGGGTGGGGTGCAGGTAGATACCTCATCAGGTGTCTATCTGCATGCCTCACTTATTTTAATGCACACATTACAGAGGAGGCATACATCTTACACAGGGTAAGTGTGGTGTGCATGGGGAAATCCTGACAGATATTCACCATGCATGCCCACTTCTTTTAATGCTACACACTAGATAGAGCTCTCAACCTAGCCATTCACATACATATTTAGTGAATGCACTAAAAGAAAAAGCACGACGAGCATTTTATGCAATAAAAAGAAATTTTCATCAAATAGATATACCAATTAAAATCTGGTCCAAAATATTTGACAGTCATTTTGCCAATTGCACTTTATGGAAGTGAAATATGGGGTCCACTCAGTAAGCACGACTACTCAAGATGGGACAAACACCCAATCGAAGCCCTGCATGCTGAATTCTGTAGAAATTTGTTACATATCCAAAGAAAAGTACCCACAAATGCTAGCAGGGCAGAATTAGGCCGATTTCCACTATTGATTAATATCCAAAAACGATCACTAAAATTCTGGATTCATCTAAAATTAAGCCCTCAAAATTCACTACATTTTAAAGCACTTAAATCCCAAGAGCTCATCCCTAAGCCCAGTCCCCTATGTCAGTTGGTCTCAGATTTAACTAACCCAATAACCCCTAACCCACAAATTGTCCAGACCAGTACTGCTTCCCAACCACCAATCAGAATCAACCAAATTAACAAGAACAACAAGAATTCTTATTTGGAACACTGGAAGAAAGAAACAAAATTATAACACAAACTAGAATGTTACATTGGCATACGAAAAGACTATCAATTGGCAGAGTATCTCCACACTGTCAGAGATACGAAGCAGACAGATCCTCACCAAGTACAGGCTGAGTGACCACAGTCTAGCCATAGAGAAAGGCAGGCACAAGAAGTCATGGCTGTCCAAAGAGCAAAGGACATGTGGTCACTGTATGACAGGGGAGGTAGAGTCAGAGGTGCACTTTCTGCTACACTGTGACAAATATCGGTCCCAAAGAGACAAATATTTCACCATTTTGAACAACATCATTCCCAACTTCACAAAACTGGAGGAACAGAAAAAACTTGCTGTAGTTTTGGGTGTGGACACCAGCACATGCATACTGGCAGCCAGTTATGTGTCCTCACTCCATAACCTGAGAGAAGGCATTACTTAAGATAATCACCCCACTACCTCCACCCTTCAACATAACACTGCTCCCCAGCCCCAGTCTATTACACCATGTCTCCTGTTTGTTTTGTTTTGTCCTGTCTTGGTTTTCCTATGGACGTGTACAGACAATGGTCTTATATGGTTGTGACGTGCTGTGTGTGTGTGTGTGTGTGTGTGTGTGTGTGTGTGTGTGTGTGTGTGTGTGTGTGTGACGGAAGTGTAACAATGTTTGTAATGTTTGTACATGTTTATATCATTTTGTATTTGTATTTTCTTTAATTATTATTATTACTGTGAACGCTTTGGCAATGCATCATATGGTGTGTCGTGCCAATAAAGCATATTTGAATTTATGTAGGTCAAGAGTGGCGTCACTGACTCACTCACTCTACTCTACTCTACTCTACCTCTCTACTCTACTCTACCTCTCTAGTCTACTCTACTCTACCTCTCTACTCTACTCTACCTCTCTACTCTACTCTACCTCTCTACTCTACCTCACTCACTCTCTCACTCTACTCTACTCTACCTCTCTACTCTACCTCTCTACTCTACCTCTCTACTCTACTCTACCTCTCTACTCTACCTCTCTCACTCACTCACTCACTCACTCTACTCTACCTCTACTCTACTCTACCTCTCTCACTCACTCACTCTACTCTACTCTACTCTACCTCTCTACTCTACCACTCTACTCTACTCTACCTCTCTACTCTACCTCTCTACTCTACCTCTCTACTCTACTCTAACTTTTCTAATTTCACTCTCTCTGCCTCTCTCATTGTCATTCTGCCGGGGCCCCATTGGATGGCTTGGGAGACTCGGTCCTGGTGGGTCGCTGTGTGGGTTTGGCATTGGTTGGGTCCTGTGGGTTATCCATTGGCCCTGGGCCCCCGTTGTGCACCCCCCTCATATGCTCATGCACATGCCTTGTCCTGGAAGCACACAGCACGCTTACTCTCTTTTAATTGCACTACATATTAGGTGACATTCATAAAACACAAACAAAACTACAAAACAGGCTAGGGTAAGGGTGGGGTGCAGGTAGATACCTCATCAGGTGTCTATCTGCATGCCTCACTTATTTTAATGCACACATTACAGAGGAGGCATACATCTTACACAGGGTAAGTGTGGTGTGCATGGGGAAATCCTGACAGATATTCACCATGCATGCCCACTTCTTTTAATGCTACACACTAGATAGAGCTCTCAACCTAGCCATTCACATACATATTTAGGTCAAGAGTGGCGTCACTCACTCACTCACTCTACTCTACTCTACTCTACTCTACCTCTCTACTCTACCTCTCTCACTCACTCACTCACTCTACTCTACTCTACCTCTGTACTCTACCTCTCTACTCTACCTCTCTCACTCACTCACTCACTCACTCTACTCTACTCTACTCTACCTCTCTACCAGGGTAGGAATTTCACGGCGGCCACGACGGCCATGGCCGTCGTAGCCCCTTGCGTTGGCCGTGAAGCCCCTTTGAAAATCATAGGTTTACAGGCCACGGTGGCCTTGGTGCCCCCTTCTTTCAATATTCTGCTTGGTGTCCTAGCCTACTAATTGCGATTTTTATTTAGCCTGTGGCCTATCAAAATAATCTTAGCATTCACAGCGCAAATTAATTTAGTCTTTTACGCAGTGGAGAAAGTGACAGCGCAAGAAAGTGCGTCCAAATTCACCCATTCTTCTCAGTTGAACTACTCGCGAAGTAGCCTATTCATCACACAGACATCACAAGTATCACATGAAAGAGCTTTTCTCAGCTTTTAAACGATGTTAGCCGATAATTGCTATGTTGAACGGTTCGCGAGAAAAGTAAATAATATAATTCAATTTAATCATACATTCTACTGAAGGTTTTGCGTCCATGATCTCCCTACCCATTAATCTCGGTGGAATACTTCACGAACCCTTCTTTTAACACATGACAAACCACATATCAGAATAAACAGCAGACCTTACCGAACACAAAGGTGTAAAGCAGTCCCCTGTACAGTTAGCCGTTCCAGAGTAATCCAGTTTTGAATTTGCAGTAGGCTAAATTTCGACATGCCTCCATTGGATGTCTCCAAATTTGGGCTTTAAGTTTTACAATGTGTTTAAATTGTTCCACATGATCTCATAACGGGCCAAATACAAAATAAATGTTACAAATATTGCCTAGATATTGGTAAATCAGAGGACAGCTGACTAAGAGTTTGTGAAAGTAGCCTTAATGATCACAAAATGCTAAGCATGCATCTAGGCTATTTGAGTTTCTTAAAGCTGAGCTGTGCTACATTTAAATTGTTCAATACATGATTTCATAGCAGGCCAAATATAAAATAAAGTTTATATATAGCCTAGATATCTGTTTTTATTAGATGATCAGATGATTTACAGTTCTATGTAATATGTCATGTTTCATGTTTTTGTAATGTTTCATACAGTGATGCAAGTCTACTGCAGTGAGTAGGCTAAATACAACTTTGATCATTTTTATAGCCTACTATTGTATAGTTAACTTTGGCCTTGGTGCCCTGACATGTGGCCTTTGTGCCCCCCACCAAATATGCCCAACTGAAGGCCAAGTGGCCTTGCCCCCAGAATGGTGAAATTCCAAGCCTGCTCTCTACTCTACTATACTCTACCACTCTACTCTACTCTACTCTACTCTACTCTACCTCTCTACTCTAACTTTTCTAATTTCACTCTCTCTGCCTCTCTCATTGTCATTCTGCCGGGGCCCCATTGGATGGCTTGGGAGACTCGGTCCTGGTGGGTCGCTGTGTGGGTTTGGCATTGGTTGGGTCCTGTGGGTTATCCATTGGCCCTGGGCCCCCGTTGTGCACCCCCCTCATATGCTCATGCACATGCCTTGTCCTGGAAGCACACAGCACGCTTACTCTCTTTTAATTGCACTACATATTAGGTGACATTCATAAAACACAAACAAAACTACAAAACAGGCTAGGGTAAGGGTGGGGTGCAGGTAGATACCTCATCAGGTGTCTATCTGCATGCCTCACTTATTTTAATGCACACATTACAGAGGAGGCATACATCTTACACAGGGTAAGTGTGGTGTGCATGGGGAAATCCTGACAGATATTCACCATGCATGCCCACTTCTTTTAATGCTACACACTAGATAGAGCTCTCAACCTAGCCATTCACATACATATTTAGTGAATGCACTAAAAGAAAAAGCACGACGAGCATTTTATGCAATAAAAAGAAATTTTCATCAAATAGATATACCAATTAAAATCTGGTCCAAAATATTTGACAGTCATTTTGCCAATTGCACTTTATGGAAGTGAAATATGGGGTCCACTCAGTAAGCACGACTACTCAAGATGGGACAAACACCCAATCGAAGCCCTGCATGCTGAATTCTGTAGAAATTTGTTACATATCCAAAGAAAAGTACCCACAAATGCTAGCAGGGCAGAATTAGGCCGATTTCCACTATTGATTAATATCCAAAAACGATCACTAAAATTCTGGATTCATCTAAAATTAAGCCCTCAAAATTCACTACATTTTAAAGCACTTAAATCCCAAGAGCTCATCCCTAAGCCCAGTCCCCTATGTCAGTTGGTCTCAGATTTAACTAACCCAATAACCCCTAACCCACAAATTGTCCAGACCAGTACTGCTTCCCAACCACCAATCAGAATCAACCAAATTAACAAGAACAACAAGAATTCTTATTTGGAACACTGGAAGAAAGAAACAAAATTATAACACAAACTAGAATGTTACATTGGCATACGAAAAGACTATCAATTGGCAGAGTATCTCCACACTGTCAGAGATACGAAGCAGACAGATCCTCACCAAGTACAGGCTGAGTGACCACAGTCTAGCCATAGAGAAAGGCAGGCACAAGAAGTCATGGCTGTCCAAAGAGCAAAGGACATGTGGTCACTGTATGACAGGGGAGGTAGAGTCAGAGGTGCACTTTCTGCTACACTGTGACAAATATCGGTCCCAAAGAGACAAATATTTCACCATTTTGAACAACATCATTCCCAACTTCACAAAACTGGAGGAACAGAAAAAACTTGCTGTAGTTTTGGGTGTGGACACCAGCACATGCATACTGGCAGCCAGTTATGTGTCCTCACTCCATAACCTGAGAGAAGGCATTACTTAAGATAATCACCCCACTACCTCCACCCTTCAACATAACACTGCTCCCCAGCCCCAGTCTATTACACCATGTCTCCTGTTTGTTTTGTTTTGTCCTGTCTTGGTTTTCCTATGGACGTGTACAGACAATGGTCTTATATGGTTGTGACGTGCTGTGTGTGTGTGTGTGTGTGTGTGTGTGTGTGTGTGTGTGTGTGTGTGTGTGTGTGTGTGTGTGTGTGTGTGTGACGGAAGTGTAACAATGTTTGTAATGTTTGTACATGTTTATATCATTTTGTATTTGTATTTTCTTTAATTATTATTATTACTGTGAACGCTTTGGCAATGCATCATATGGTGTGTCGTGCCAATAAAGCATATTTGAATTTATGTAGGTCAAGAGTGGCGTCACTGACTCACTCACTCTACTCTACTCTACTCTACCTCTCTACTCTACTCTACCTCTCTAGTCTACTCTACTCTACCTCTCTACTCTACTCTACCTCTCTACTCTACTCTACCTCTCTACTCTACCTCACTCACTCTCTCACTCTACTCTACTCTACCTCTCTACTCTACCTCTCTACTCTACCTCTCTACTCTACTCTACCTCTCTACTCTACCTCTCTCACTCACTCACTCACTCACTCTACTCTACCTCTCTACTCTACTCTACCTCTCTCACTCACTCACTCTACTCTACTCTACTCTACCTCTCTACTCTACCACTCTACTCTACTCTACCTCTCTACTCTACCTCTCTACTCTACCTCTCTACTCTACTCTAACTTTTCTAATTTCACTCTCTCTGCCTCTCTCATTGTCATTCTGCCGGGGCCCCATTGGATGGCTTGGGAGACTCGGTCCTGGTGGGTCGCTGTGTGGGTTTGGCATTGGTTGGGTCCTGTGGGTTATCCATTGGCCCTGGGCCCCCGTTGTGCACCCCCCTCATATGCTCATGCACATGCCTTGTCCTGGAAGCACACAGCACGCTTACTCTCTTTTAATTGCACTACATATTAGGTGACATTCATAAAACACAAACAAAACTACAAAACAGGCTAGGGTAAGGGTGGGGTGCAGGTAGATACCTCATCAGGTGTCTATCTGCATGCCTCACTTATTTTAATGCACACATTACAGAGGAGGCATACATCTTACACAGGGTAAGTGTGGTGTGCATGGGGAAATCCTGACAGATATTCACCATGCATGCCCACTTCTTTTAATGCTACACACTAGATAGAGCTCTCAACCTAGCCATTCACATACATATTTAGGTCAAGAGTGGCGTCAATCACTCACTCACTCTACTCTACTCTACTCTACTCTACCTCTCTACTCTACCTCTCTCACTCACTCACTCTACTCTACTCTACCTCTGTACTCTACCTCTCTACTCTACCTCTCTCACTCACTCACTCACTCACTCTACTCTACTCTACTCTACCTCTCTACCAGGGTAGGAATTTCACGGCGGCCACGACGGCCATGGCCGTCGTAGCCCCTTGCGTTGGCCGTGAAGCCCCTTTGAAAATCATAGGTTTACAGGCCACGGTGGCCTTGGTGCCCCCTTCTTTCAATATTCTGCTTGGTGTCCTAGCCTACTAATTGCGATTTTTATTTAGCCTGTGGCCTATCAAAATAATCTTAGCATTCACAGCGCAAATTAATTTAGTCTTTTACGCAGTGGAGAAAGTGACAGCGCAAGAAAGTGCGTCCAAATTCACCCATTCTTCTCAGTTGAACTACTCGCGAAGTAGCCTATTCATCACACAGACATCACAAGTATCACATGAAAGAGCTTTTCTCAGCTTTTAAACGATGTTAGCCGATAATTGCTATGTTGAACGGTTCGCGAGAAAAGTAAATAATATAATTCAATTTAATCATACATTCTACTGAAGGTTTTGCGTCCATGATCTCCCTACCCATTAATCTCGGTGGAATACTTCACGAACCCTTCTTTTAACACATGACAAACCACATATCAGAATAAACAGCAGACCTTACCGAACACAAAGGTGTAAAGCAGTCCCCTGTACAGTTAGCCGTTCCAGAGTAATCCAGTTTTGAATTTGCAGTAGGCTAAATTTCGACATGCCTCCATTGGATGTCTCCAAATTTGGGCTTTAAGTTTTACAATGTGTTTAAATTGTTCCACATGATCTCATAACGGGCCAAATACAAAATAAATGTTACAAATATTGCCTAGATATTGGTAAATCAGAGGACAGCTGACTAAGAGTTTGTGAAAGTAGCCTTAATGATCACAAAATGCTAAGCATGCATCTAGGCTATTTGAGTTTCTTAAAGCTGAGCTGTGCTACATTTAAATTGTTCAATACATGATTTCATAGCAGGCCAAATATAAAATAAAGTTTATATATAGCCTAGATATCTGTTTTTATTAGATGATCAGATGATTTACAGTTCTATGTAATATGTCATGTTTCATGTTTTTGTAATGTTTCATACAGTGATGCAAGTCTACTGCAGTGAGTAGGCTAAATACAACTTTGATCATTTTTATAGCCTACTATTGTATAGTTAACTTTGGCCTTGGTGCCCTGACATGTGGCCTTTGTGCCCCCCACCAAATATGCCCAACTGAAGGCCAAGTGGCCTTGCCCCCAGAATGGTGAAATTCCAAGCCTGCTCTCTACTCTACTATACTCTACCACTCTACTCTACTCTACTCTACTCTACTCTACCTCTCTACTCTAACTTTTCTAATTTCACTCTCTCTGCCTCTCTCATTGTCATTCTGCCGGGGCCCCATTGGATGGCTTGGGAGACTCGGTCCTGGTGGGTCGCTGTGTGGGTTTGGCATTGGTTGGGTCCTGTGGGTTATCCATTGGCCCTGGGCCCCCGTTGTGCACCCCCCTCATATGCTCATGCACATGCCTTGTCCTGGAAGCACACAGCACGCTTACTCTCTTTTAATTGCACTACATATTAGGTGACATTCATAAAACACAAACAAAACTACAAAACAGGCTAGGGTAAGGGTGGGGTGCAGGTAGATACCTCATCAGGTGTCTATCTGCATGCCTCACTTATTTTAATGCACACATTACAGAGGAGGCATACATCTTACACAGGGTAAGTGTGGTGTGCATGGGGAAATCCTGACAGATATTCACCATGCATGCCCACTTCTTTTAATGCTACACACTAGATAGAGCTCTCAACCTAGCCATTCACATACATATTTAGTGAATGCACTAAAAGAAAAAGCACGACGAGCATTTTATGCAATAAAAAGAAATTTTCATCAAATAGATATACCAATTAAAATCTGGTCCAAAATATTTGACAGTCATTTTGCCAATTGCACTTTATGGAAGTGAAATATGGGGTCCACTCAGTAAGCACGACTACTCAAGATGGGACAAACACCCAATCGAAGCCCTGCATGCTGAATTCTGTAGAAATTTGTTACATATCCAAAGAAAAGTACCCACAAATGCTAGCAGGGCAGAATTAGGCCGATTTCCACTATTGATTAATATCCAAAAACGATCACTAAAATTCTGGATTCATCTAAAATTAAGCCCTCAAAATTCACTACATTTTAAAGCACTTAAATCCCAAGAGCTCATCCCTAAGCCCAGTCCCCTATGTCAGTTGGTCTCAGATTTAACTAACCCAATAACCCCTAACCCACAAATTGTCCAGACCAGTACTGCTTCCCAACCACCAATCAGAATCAACCAAATTAACAAGAACAACAAGAATTCTTATTTGGAACACTGGAAGAAAGAAACAAAATTATAACACAAACTAGAATGTTACATTGGCATACGAAAAGACTATCAATTGGCAGAGTATCTCCACACTGTCAGAGATACGAAGCAGACAGATCCTCACCAAGTACAGGCTGAGTGACCACAGTCTAGCCATAGAGAAAGGCAGGCACAAGAAGTCATGGCTGTCCAAAGAGCAAAGGACATGTGGTCACTGTATGACAGGGGAGGTAGAGTCAGAGGTGCACTTTCTGCTACACTGTGACAAATATCGGTCCCAAAGAGACAAATATTTCACCATTTTGAACAACATCATTCCCAACTTCACAAAACTGGAGGAACAGAAAAAACTTGCTGTAGTTTTGGGTGTGGACACCAGCACATGCATACTGGCAGCCAGTTATGTGTCCTCACTCCATAACCTGAGAGAAGGCATTACTTAAGATAATCACCCCACTACCTCCACCCTTCAACATAACACTGCTCCCCAGCCCCAGTCTATTACACCATGTCTCCTGTTTGTTTTGTTTTGTCCTGTCTTGGTTTTCCTATGGACGTGTACAGACAATGGTCTTATATGGTTGTGACGTGCTGTGTGTGTGTGTGTGTGTGTGTGTGTGTGACGGAAGTGTAACAATGTTTGTAATGTTTGTACATGTTTATATCATTTTGTATTTGTATTTTCTTTAATTATTATTATTACTGTGAACGCTTTGGCAATGCATCATATGGTGTGTCGTGCCAATAAAGCATATTTGAATTTATGTAGGTCAAGAGTGGCGTCACTGACTCACTCACTCTACTCTACTCTACTCTACCTCTCTACTCTACTCTACCTCTCTAGTCTACTCTACTCTACCTCTCTACTCTACCTCACTCACTCTCTCACTCTACTCTACTCTACCTCTCTACTCTACCTCTCTACTCTACTCTACCTCTCTACTCTACCTCTCTACTCTACCTCTCTACTCTACCTCTCTACTCTACCTCTCTACTCTACCTCTCTACTCTACCTCTCTACTCTACTCTACCTCTCTACTCTACCTCTCTCACTCACTCACTCACTCACTCTACTCTACCTCTCTACTCTACTCTACCTCTCTCACTCACTCACTCTACTCTACTCTACTCTACCTCTCTACTCTACCACTCTACTCTACTCTACCTCTCTACTCTACCTCTCTACTCTACCTCTCTACTCTACTCTAACTTTTCTAATTTCACTCTCTCTGCCTCTCTCATTGTCATTCTGCCGGGGCCCCATTGGATGGCTTGGGAGACTCGGTCCTGGTGGGTCGCTGTGTGGGTTTGGCATTGGTTGGGTCCTGTGGGTTATCCATTGGCCCTGGGCCCCCGTTGTGCACCCCCCTCATATGCTCATGCACATGCCTTGTCCTGGAAGCACACAGCACGCTTACTCTCTTTTAATTGCACTACATATTAGGTGACATTCATAAAACACAAACAAAACTACAAAACAGGCTAGGGTAAGGGTGGGGTGCAGGTAGATACCTCATCAGGTGTCTATCTGCATGCCTCACTTATTTTAATGCACACATTACAGAGGAGGCATACATCTTACACAGGGTAAGTGTGGTGTGCATGGGGAAATCCTGACAGATATTCACCATGCATGCCCACTTCTTTTAATGCTACACACTAGATAGAGCTCTCAACCTAGCCATTCACATACATATTTAGTGAATGCACTAAAAGAAAAAGCACGACGAGCATTTTATGCAATAAAAAGAAATTTTCATCAAATAGATATACCAATTAAAATCTGGTCCAAAATATTTGACAGTCATTTTGCCAATTGCACTTTATGGAAGTGAAATATGGGGTCCACTCAGTAAGCACGACTACTCAAGATGGGACAAACACCCAATCGAAGCCCTGCATGCTGAATTCTGTAGAAATTTGTTACATATCCAAAGAAAAGTACCCACAAATGCTAGCAGGGCAGAATTAGGCCGATTTCCACTATTGATTAATATCCAAAAACGATCACTAAAATTCTGGATTCATCTAAAATTAAGCCCTCAAAATTCACTACATTTTAAAGCACTTAAATCCCAAGAGCTCATCCCTAAGCCCAGTCCCCTATGTCAGTTGGTCTCAGATTTAACTAACCCAATAACCCCTAACCCACAAATTGTCCAGACCAGTACTGCTTCCCAACCACCAATCAGAATCAACCAAATTAACAAGAACAACAAGAATTCTTATTTGGAACACTGGAAGAAAGAAACAAAATTATAACACAAACTAGAATGTTACATTGGCATACGAAAAGACTATCAATTGGCAGAGTATCTCCACACTGTCAGAGATACGAAGCAGACAGATCCTCACCAAGTACAGGCTGAGTGACCACAGTCTAGCCATAGAGAAAGGCAGGCACAAGAAGTCATGGCTGTCCAAAGAGCAAAGGACATGTGGTCACTGTATGACAGGGGAGGTAGAGTCAGAGGTGCACTTTCTGCTACACTGTGACAAATATCGGTCCCAAAGAGACAAATATTTCACCATTTTGAACAACATCATTCCCAACTTCACAAAACTGGAGGAACAGAAAAAACTTGCTGTAGTTTTGGGTGTGGACACCAGCACATGCATACTGGCAGCCAGTTATGTGTCCTCACTCCATAACCTGAGAGAAGGCATTACTTAAGATAATCACCCCACTACCTCCACCCTTCAACATAACACTGCTCCCCAGCCCCAGTCTATTACACCATGTCTCCTGTTTGTTTTGTTTTGTCCTGTCTTGGTTTTCCTATGGACGTGTACAGACAATGGTCTTATATGGTTGTGACGTGCTGTGTGTGTGTGTGTGTGTGTGTGTGTGTGTGACGGAAGTGTAACAATGTTTGTAATGTTTGTACATGTTTATATCATTTTGTATTTGTATTTTCTTTAATTATTATTATTACTGTGAACGCTTTGGCAATGCATCATATGGTGTGTCGTGCCAATAAAGCATATTTGAATTTATGTAGGTCAAGAGTGGCGTCACTGACTCACTCACTCTACTCTACTCTACTCTACCTCTCTACTCTACTCTACCTCTCTAGTCTACTCTACTCTACCTCTCTACTCTACCTCACTCACTCTCTCACTCTACTCTACTCTACCTCTCTACTCTACCTCTCTACTCTACTCTACCTCTCTACTCTACCTCTCCACTCTACCTCTCTACTCTACCTCTCTACTCTACCTCTCTACTCTACCTCTCTACTCTACCTCTCTACTCTACTCTACCTCTCTACTCTACCTCTCTCACTCACTCACTCACTCACTCACTCTACTCTACCTCTCTACTCTACTCTACCTCTCTCACTCACTCACTCTACTCTACTCTACTCTACCTCTCTACTCTACCACTCTACTCTACTCTACCTCTCTACTCTACCTCTCTACTCTACCTCTCTACTCTACTCTAACTTTTCTAATTTCACTCTCTCTGCCTCTCTCATTGTCATTCTGCCGGGGCCCCATTGGATGGCTTGGGAGACTCGGTCCTGGTGGGTCGCTGTGTGGGTTTGGCATTGGTTGGGTCCTGTGGGTTATCCATTGGCCCTGGGCCCCCGTTGTGCACCCCCCTCATATGCTCATGCACATGCCTTGTCCTGGAAGCACACAGCACGCTTACTCTCTTTTAATTGCACTACATATTAGGTGACATTCATAAAACACAAACAAAACTACAAAACAGGCTAGGGTAAGGGTGGGGTGCAGGTAGATACCTCATCAGGTGTCTATCTGCATGCCTCACTTATTTTAATGCACACATTACAGAGGAGGCATACATCTTACACAGGGTAAGTGTGGTGTGCATGGGGAAATCCTGACAGATATTCACCATGCATGCCCACTTCTTTTAATGCTACACACTAGATAGAGCTCTCAACCTAGCCATTCACATACATATTTAGGTCAAGAGTGGCGTCAATCACTCACTCACTCTACTCTACTCTACTCTACTCTACCTCTCTACTCTACCTCTCTCACTCACTCACTCACTCTACTCTACTCTACCTCTGTACTCTACCTCTCTACTCTACCTCTCTCACTCACTCACTCACTCACTCTACTCTACTCTACTCTACCTCTCTACCAGGGTAGGAATTTCACGGCGGCCACGACGGCCATGGCCGTCGTAGCCCCTTGCGTTGGCCGTGAAGCCCCTTTGAAAATCATAGGTTTACAGGCCACGGTGGCCTTGGTGCCCCCTTCTTTCAATATTCTGCTTGGTGTCCTAGCCTACTAATTGCGATTTTTATTTAGCCTGTGGCCTATCAAAATAATCTTAGCATTCACAGCGCAAATTAATTTAGTCTTTTACGCAGTGGAGAAAGTGACAGCGCAAGAAAGTGCGTCCAAATTCACCCATTCTTCTCAGTTGAACTACTCGCGAAGTAGCCTATTCATCACACAGACATCACAAGTATCACATGAAAGAGCTTTTCTCAGCTTTTAAACGATGTTAGCCGATAATTGCTATGTTGAACGGTTCGCGAGAAAAGTAAATAATATAATTCAATTTAATCATACATTCTACTGAAGGTTTTGCGTCCATGATCTCCCTACCCATTAATCTCGGTGGAATACTTCACGAACCCTTCTTTTAACACATGACAAACCACATATCAGAATAAACAGCAGACCTTACCGAACACAAAGGTGTAAAGCAGTCCCCTGTACAGTTAGCCGTTCCAGAGTAATCCAGTTTTGAATTTGCAGTAGGCTAAATTTCGACATGCCTCCATTGGATGTCTCCAAATTTGGGCTTTAAGTTTTACAATGTGTTTAAATTGTTCCACATGATCTCATAACGGGCCAAATACAAAATAAATGTTACAAATATTGCCTAGATATTGGTAAATCAGAGGACAGCTGACTAAGAGTTTGTGAAAGTAGCCTTAATGATCACAAAATGCTAAGCATGCATCTAGGCTATTTGAGTTTCTTAAAGCTGAGCTGTGCTACATTTAAATTGTTCAATACATGATTTCATAGCAGGCCAAATATAAAATAAAGTTTATATATAGCCTAGATATCTGTTTTTATTAGATGATCAGATGATTTACAGTTCTATGTAATATGTCATGTTTCATGTTTTTGTAATGTTTCATACAGTGATGCAAGTCTACTGCAGTGAGTAGGCTAAATACAACTTTGATCATTTTTATAGCCTACTATTGTATAGTTAACTTTGGCCTTGGTGCCCTGACATGTGGCCTTTGTGCCCCCCACCAAATATGCCCAACTGAAGGCCAAGTGGCCTTGCCCCCAGAATGGTGAAATTCCAAGCCTGCTCTCTACTCTACTATACTCTACCACTCTACTCTACTCTACTCTACTCTACTCTACTCTACTCTACTCTACCTCTCTACTCTACCTCTCTACTCTACCTCTCTACTCTACCTCTCTACTCTAACTTTTCTAATTTCACTCTCTCTGCCTCTCTCATTGTCATTCTGCCGGGGCCCCATTGGATGGCTTGGGAGACTCGGTCCTGGTGGGTCGCTGTGTGGGTTTGGCATTGGTTGGGTCCTGTGGGTTATCCATTGGCCCTGGGCCCCCGTTGTGCACCCCCCTCATATGCTCATGCACATGCCTTGTCCTGGAAGCACACAGCACGCTTACTCTCTTTTAATTGCACTACATATTAGGTGACATTCATAAAACACAAACAAAACTACAAAACAGGCTAGGGTAAGGGTGGGGTGCAGGTAGATACCTCATCAGGTGTCTATCTGCATGCCTCACTTATTTTAATGCACACATTACAGAGGAGGCATACATCTTACACAGGGTAAGTGTGGTGTGCATGGGGAAATCCTGACAGATATTCACCATGCATGCCCACTTCTTTTAATGCTACACACTAGATAGAGCTCTCAACCTAGCCATTCACATACATATTTAGGTCAAGAGTGGCGTCAATCACTCACTCACTCTACTCTACTCTACTCTACTCTACCTCTCTACTCTACCTCTCTCACTCACTCTACTCTACTCTACCTCTGTACTCTACCTCTCTACTCTACCTCTCTCACTCACTCACTCACTCACTCTACTCTACTCTACTCTACCTCTCTACCAGGGTAGGAATTTCACGGCGGCCACGACGGCCATGGCCGTCGTAGCCCCTTGCGTTGGCCGTGAAGCCCCTTTGAAAATCATAGGTTTACAGGCCACGGTGGCCTTGGTGCCCCCTTCTTTCAATATTCTGCTTGGTGTCCTAGCCTACTAATTGCGATTTTTATTTAGCCTGTGGCCTATCAAAATAATCTTAGCATTCACAGCGCAAATTAATTTAGTCTTTTACGCAGTGGAGAAAGTGACAGCGCAAGAAAGTGCGTCCAAATTCACCCATTCTTCTCAGTTGAACTACTCGCGAAGTAGCCTATTCATCACACAGACATCACAAGTATCACATGAAAGAGCTTTTCTCAGCTTTTAAACGATGTTAGCCGATAATTGCTATGTTGAACGGTTCGCGAGAAAAGTAAATAATATAATTCAATTTAATCATACATTCTACTGAAGGTTTTGCGTCCATGATCTCCCTACCCATTAATCTCGGTGGAATACTTCACCAACCCTTCTTTTAACACATGACAAACCACATATCAGAATAAACAGCAGACCTTACCGAACACAAAGGTGTAAAGCAGTCCCCTGTACAGTTAGCCGTTCCAGAGTAATCCAGTTTTGAATTTGCAGTAGGCTAAATTTCGACATGCCTCCATTGGATGTCTCCAAATTTGGGCTTTAAGTTTTACAATGTGTTTAAATTGTTCCACATGATCTCATAACGGGCCAAATACAAAATAAATGTTACAAATATTGCCTAGATATTGGTAAATCAGAGGACAGCTGACTAAGAGTTTGTGAAAGTAGCCTTAATGATCACAAAATGCTAAGCATGCATCTAGGCTATTTGAGTTTCTTAAAGCTGAGCTGTGCTACATTTAAATTGTTCAATACATGATTTCATAGCAGGCCAAATATAAAATAAAGTTTATATATAGCCTAGATATCTGTTTTTATTAGATGATCAGATGATTTACAGTTCTATGTAATATGTCATGTTTCATGTTTTTGTAATGTTTCATACAGTGATGCAAGTCTACTGCAGTGAGTAGGCTAAATACAACTTTGATCATTTTTATAGCCTACTATTGTATAGTTAACTTTGGCCTTGGTGCCCTGACATGTGGCCTTTGTGCCCCCCACCAAATATGCCCAACTGAAGGCCAAGTGGCCTTGCCCCCAGAATGGTGAAATTCCAAGCCTGCTCTCTACTCTACTATACTCTACCACTCTACTCTACTCTACTCTACTCTACTCTACTCTACTCTACTCTACTCTACTCTACCTCTCTACTCTACCTCTCTACTCTACCTCTCTACTCTACCTCTCTACTCTACCTCTCTACTCTAACTTTTCTAATTTCACTCTCTCTGCCTCTCTCATTGTCATTCTGCCGGGGCCCCATTGGATGGCTTGGGAGACTCGGTCCTGGTGGGTCGCTGTGTGGGTTTGGCATTGGTTGGGTCCTGTGGGTTATCCATTGGCCCTGGGCCCCCGTTGTGCACCCCCCTCATATGCTCATGCACATGCCTTGTCCTGGAAGCACACAGCACGCTTACTCTCTTTTAATTGCACTACATATTAGGTGACATTCATAAAACACAAACAAAACTACAAAACAGGCTAGGGTAAGGGTGGGGTGCAGGTAGATACCTCATCAGGTGTCTATCTGCATGCCTCACTTATTTTAATGCACACATTACAGAGGAGGCATACATCTTACACAGGGTAAGTGTGGTGTGCATGGGGAAATCCTGACAGATATTCACCATGCATGCCCACTTCTTTTAATGCTACACACTAGATAGAGCTCTCAACCTAGCCATTCACATACATATTTATGTCAAGAGTGGCGTCACTCACTCACTCACTCACTCTACTCTACTCTACTCTACTCTACCTCTCTACTCTACTCTACCTCTCTACTCTACCTCTCTACTCTACTCTACCTCTCTACTCTACTCTACTCTACCTCTCTACTCTACCTCACTCACTCTACTCTACTCTACCTCTCTACTCTACTCTACCTCTCTACTCTACCTCTCTCACTCACTCACTCACTCACTCTATACTCTACCTCTCTACTCTACCTCTCTCACTCACTCACTCACTCTACTCTACTCTACCTCTCTACTCTACCTCTCTACTCTACCTCTTTACTCTACCTCTCTACTCTACTCTACCTCTCTCACTCACTCACTCTACTCTACTCTACTCTACCTTTCTACTCTACTCTACCTCTCTACTCTACTCTACCTCTCTACTCTACCTCTCTCACTCACTCACTCACTCTACTCTACCTCTCTACTCTACTCTACCTCTCTACTCTAACTCTCTCACTCACTCACTCACTCAAATTCAAATATGCTTTATTGGCACGACAAACCATATGATGCATTGCGAAAGCGTTCACAGGAATAATAATAATTAAAGAAAATACAAATACAAAATGATATAAACATGTACAAACATTATAAACATTGTTACACTTCCGTCACACACACACACACACACACACACACACACACACACACACACACACACACACACACACACACAGCACGTCACAACCATACAAGACCATTGTCTGTACACGTGCATAGGAAAACCAAGACAGGACAAAACAAAAACAAACAGGAGACATGGTGTAACAGACTGGGGCTGGGGAGCAGTGTTATGTTGAAGGGTGGAGGTAGTGGGGTGGTTATCTTAAGTAATGCCTTCTCTCAGGTTATGGAGTGAGGACACATAACTGGCTGCCAGTATGCATGTGCTGGTGTCCTCACCCAAAACCACAGCAAGTCTTTTCTGTTCCTCCAGTTTTGTAAAGTTGGGAATGATGTTGTTCAAAATGGTGAAATATTTGTCTCTTTGGGACCGATATTTGTCACAGTGTAGCAGAAAGTGCACCTCTGACTCTACCTCCCCTGTCATACAGTGACCACATGTCCTTTGCTCTTTGGGCAGCCATGACTTCTTGTGCCTGCCTTTCTCTATGGCTAGACTGTGGTCACTCAGCCTGTACTTGGTGAGGATCTGTCTCTGCTTCGTATCTCTGACAGTGTGGAGATACTCTGCCAATTGATAGTCTTTTCGTATGCCAATGTAACATTCTAGTTTGTGTTGTAATTTTGTTTCTTTCTTCCAGTGTTCCAAATAAGAATTCTTGTTGTTCTTGTTAATTTGGTTGATTCTGATTGGTTGTTGGGAAGCAGTGCTGGTCTGGACAATTTGTGGGTTAGGGGTTATTGGGTTAGTTAAATCCGAGACCAACTGACATAGGGGACTGGGCTTAGGGCTGAGCTCTTGGGATTTAAGTGCTTACAGCACGCTTACTCTCTTTTAATTGCACTACATATTAGGTGACATTCATAAAACACAAACAAAACTACAAAACAGGCTAGGGTAAGGGTGGAGTGCAGGTAGATACCTCATCAGGTGTCTATCTGCATGCCTCACTTATTTTAATGCACACATTACAGAGGAGGCATACATCTTACACAGGGTAAGTGTGGTGTGCATGGGGAAATCCTGACAGATATTCACCATGCATGCCCACTTCTTTTAATGCTACACACTAGATAGAGCTCTCAACCTAGCCATTCACATACATATTTAGTGAATGCACTAAAAGAAAAAGCACGACGAGCATTTTATGCAATAAAAAGAAATTTTCATCAAATAGATATACCAATTAAAATCTGGTCCAAAATATTTGACAGTCATTTTGCCAATTGCACTTTATGGAAGTGAAATATGGGGTCCACTCAGTAAGCACGACTACTCAAGATGGGACAAACACCCAATCGAAGCCCTGCATGCTGAATTCTGTAGAAATTTGTTACATATCCAAAGAAAAGTACCCACAAATGCTAGCAGGGCAGAATTAGGCCGATTTCCACTATTGATTAATATCCAAAAACGATCACTAAAATTCTGGATTCATCTAAAATTAAGCCCTCAAAATTCACTACATTTTAAAGCACTTAAATCCCAAGAGCTCATCCCTAAGCCCAGTCCCCTATGTCAGTTGGTCTCAGATTTAACTAACCCAATAAGCCCTAACCCACAAATTGTCCAGACCAGTACTGCTTCCCAACCACCAATCAGAATCAACCAAATTAACAAGAACAACAAGAATTCTTATTTGGAACACTGGAAGAAAGAAACAAAATGATAACACAAACTAGAATGTTACATTGGCATACGAAAAGACTATCAATTGGCAGAGTATCTCCACACTGTCAGAGATACGAAGCAGACAGATCCTCAACAAGTACAGGCTGAGTGACCACAGTCTAGCCATAGAGAAAGGCAGGCACAAGAAGTCATGGCTGTCCAAAGAGCAAAGGACATGTGGTCACTGTATGACAGGGGAGGTAGAGTCAGAGGTGCACTTTCTGCTACACTGTGACAAATATCGGTCCCAAAGAGACAAATATTTCACCATTTTGAACAACATCATTCCCAACTTCACAAAACTGGAGGAACAGAAAAAACTTGCTGTAGTTTTGGGTGTGGACACCAGCACATGCATACTGGCAGCCAGTTATGTGTCCTCACTCCATAACCTGAGAGAAGGCATTACTTAAGATAATCACCCCACTACCTCCACCCTTCAACATAACACTGCTCCCCAGCCCCAGTCTATTACACCATGTCTCCTGTTTGTTTTGTTTTGTCCTGTCTTGGTTTTCCTATGGACGTGTACAGACAATGGTCTTGTATGGTTGTGACGTGCTGTGTGTGTGTGTGTGTGTGTGTGTGTGTGTGTGTGTGTGTGACGGAAGTGTAACAATGTTTGTAATGTTTGTACATGTTTATATCATTTTGTATTTGTATTTTCTTTAATTATTATTATTACTGTGAATGCTTTGGCAATGCATCATATGGTGTGTCGTGCCAATAAAGCATATTTGAATTTATGTAGGTCAAGAGTGGCGTCACTGACTCACTCACTCTACTCTACTCTACTCTACCTCTCTACTCTACTCTACCTCTCTAGTCTACTCTACTCTACCTCTCTACTCTACTCTACCTCTCTACTCTACTCTACCTCTCTACTCTACCTCACTCACTCTCTCACTCTACTCTACTCTACCTCTCTACTCTACCTCTCTACTCTACCTCTCTACTCTACTCTACCTCTCTACTCTACCTCTCTCACTCACTCACTCACTCACTCACTCACTCTACTCTACCTCTCTACTCTACTCTACCTCTCTCACTCACTCACTCTACTCTACTCTACTCTACCTCTCTACTCTACCACTCTACTCTACTCTACCTCTCTACTCTACCTCTCTACTCTACCTCTCTACTCTACTCTAACTTTTCTAATTTCACTCTCTCTGCCTCTCTCATTGTCATTCTGCCGGGGCCCCATTGGATGGCTTGGGAGACTCGGTCCTGGTGGGTCGCTGTGTGGGTTTGGCATTGGTTGGGTCCTGTGGGTTATCCATTGGCCCTGGGCCCCCGTTGTGCACCCCCCTCATATGCTCATGCACATGCCTTGTCCTGGAAGCACACAGCACGCTTACTCTCTTTTAATTGCACTACATATTAGGTGACATTCATAAAACACAAACAAAACTACAAAACAGGCTAGGGTAAGGGTGGGGTGCAGGTAGATACCTCATCAGGTGTCTATCTGCATGCCTCACTTATTTTAATGCACACATTACAGAGGAGGCATACATCTTACACAGGGTAAGTGTGGTGTGCATGGGGAAATCCTGACAGATATTCACCATGCATGCCCACTTCTTTTAATGCTACACACTAGATAGAGCTCTCAACCTAGCCATTCACATACATATTTAGTGAATGCACTAAAAGAAAAAGCACGACGAGCATTTTATGCAATAAAAAGAAATTTTCATCAAATAGATATACCAATTAAAATCTGGTCCAAAATATTTGACAGTCATTTTGCCAATTGCACTTTATGGAAGTGAAATATGCGGTCCACTCAGTAAGCACGACTACTCAAGATGGGACAAACACCCAATCGAAGCCCTGCATGCTGAATTCTGTAGAAATTTGTTACATATCCAAAGAAAAGTACCCACAAATGCTAGCAGGGCAGAATTAGGCCGATTTCCACTATTGATTAATATCCAAAAACGATCACTAAAATTCTGGATTCATCTAAAATTAAGCCCTCAAAATTCACTACATTTTAAAGCACTTAAATCCCAAGAGCTCATCCCTAAGCCCAGTCCCCTATGTCAGTTGGTCTCAGATTTAACTAACCCAATAACCCCTAACCCACAAATTGTCCAGACCAGTACTGCTTCCCAACCACCAATCAGAATCAACCAAATTAACAAGAACAACAAGAATTCTTATTTGGAACACTGGAAGAAAGAAACAAAATTATAACACAAACTAGAATGTTACATTGGCATACGAAAAGACTATCAATTGGCAGAGTATCTCCACACTGTCAGAGATACGAAGCAGACAGATCGATCCTCACCAAGTACAGGCTGAGTGACCACAGTCTAGCCATAGAGAAAGGCAGGCACAAGAAGTCATGGCTGTCCAAAGAGCAAAGGACATGTGGTCACTGTATGACAGGGGAGGTAGAGTCAGAGGTGCACTTTCTGCTACACTGTGACAAATATCGGTCCCAAAGAGACAAATATTTCACCATTTTGAACAACATCATTCCCAACTTCACAAAACTGGAGGAACAGAAAAAACTTGCTGTAGTTTTGGGTGTGGACACCAGCACATGCATACTGGCAGCCAGTTATGTGTCCTCACTCCATAACCTGAGAGAAGGCATTACTTAAGATAATCACCCCACTACCTCCACCCTTCAACATAACACTGCTCCCCAGCCCCAGTCTATTACACCATGTCTCCTGTTTGTTTTGTTTTGTCCTGTCTTGGTTTTCCTATGGACGTGTACAGACAATGGTCTTGTATGGTTGTGACGTGCTGTGTGTGTGTGTGTGTGTGTGTGTGTGTGTGTGTGTGTGTGACGGAAGTGTAACAATGTTTGTAATGTTTGTACATGTTTATATCATTTTGTATTTGTATTTTCTTTAATTATTATTATTACTGTGAATGCTTTGGCAATGCATCATATGGTGTGTCGTGCCAATAAAGCATATTTGAATTTATGTAGGTCAAGAGTGGCGTCACTGACTCACTCACTCTACTCTACTCTACTCTACCTCTCTACTCTACTCTACCTCTCTAGTCTACTCTACTCTACCTCTCTACTCTACTCTACCTCTCTACTCTACTCTACCTCTCTACTCTACCTCACTCACTCTCTCACTCTACTCTACTCTACCTCTCTACTCTACCTCTCTACTCTACCTCTCTACTCTACTCTACCTCTCTACTCTACCTCTCTCACTCACTCACTCACTCACTCACTCTACTCTACCTCTCTACTCTACTCTACCTCTCTCACTCACTCACTCACTCTACTCTACTCTACTCTACCTCTCTACTCTACCACTCTACTCTACTCTACCTCTCTACTCTACCTCTCTACTCTACCTCTCTACTCTACTCTAACTTTTCTAATTTCACTCTCTCTGCCTCTCTCATTGTCATTCTGCCGGGGCCCCATTGGATGGCTTGGGAGACTCGGTCCTGGTGGGTCGCTGTGTGGGTTTGGCATTGGTTGGGTCCTGTGGGTTATCCATTGGCCCTGGGCCCCCGTTGTGCACCCCCCTCATATGCTCATGCACATGCCTTGTCCTGGAAGCACACAGCACGCTTACTCTCTTTTAATTGCACTACATATTAGGTGACATTCATAAAACACAAACAAAACTACAAAACAGGCTAGGGTAAGGGTGGGGTGCAGGTAGATACCTCATCAGGTGTCTATCTGCATGCCTCACTTATTTTAATGCACACATTACAGAGGAGGCATACATCTTACACAGGGTAAGTGTGGTGTGCATGGGGAAATCCTGACAGATATTCACCATGCATGCCCACTTCTTTTAATGCTACACACTAGATAGAGCTCTCAACCTAGCCATTCACATACATATTTAGGTCAAGAGTGGCGTCAATCACTCACTCACTCTACTCTACTCTACTCTACTCTACCTCTCTACTCTACCTCTCTCACTCTACTCTACTCTACCTCTGTACTCTACCTCTCTACTCTACCTCTCTCACTCACTCACTCACTCACTCTACTCTACTCTACTCTACCTCTCTACCAGGGTAGGAATTTCACGGCGGCCACGACGGCCATGGCCGTCGTAGCCCCTTGCGTTGGCCGTGAAGCCCCTTTGAAAATCATAGGTTTACAGGCCACGGTGGCCTTGGTGCCCCCTTCTTTCAATATTCTGCTTGGTGTCCTAGCCTACTAATTGCGATTTTTATTTAGCCTGTGGCCTATCAAAATAATCTTAGCATTCACAGCGCAAATTAATTTAGTCTTTTACGCAGTGGAGAAAGTGACAGCGCAAGAAAGTGCGTCCAAATTCACCCATTCTTCTCAGTTGAACTACTCGCGAAGTAGCCTATTCATCACACAGACATCACAAGTATCACATGAAAGAGCTTTTCTCAGCTTTTAAACGATGTTAGCCGATAATTGCTATGTTGAACGGTTCGCGAGAAAAGTAAATAATATAAATCAATTTAATCATACATTCTACTGAAGGTTTTGCGTCCATGATCTCCCTACCCATTAATCTCGGTGGAATACTTCACGAACCCTTCTTTTAACACATGACAAACCACATATCAGAATAAACAGCAGACCTTACCGAACACAAAGGTGTAAAGCAGTCCCCTGTACAGTTAGCCGTTCCAGAGTAATCCAGTTTTGAATTTGCAGTAGGCTAAATTTCGACATGCCTCCATTGGATGTCTCCAAATTTGGGCTTTAAGTTTTACAATGTGTTTAAATTGTTCCACATGATCTCATAACGGGCCAAATACAAAATAAATGTTACAAATATTGCCTAGATATTGGTAAATCAGAGGACAGCTGACTAAGAGTTTGTGAAAGTAGCCTTAATGATCACAAAATGCTAAGCATGCATCTAGGCTATTTGAGTTTCTTAAAGCTGAGCTGTGCTACATTTAAATTGTTCAATACATGATTTCATAGCAGGCCAAATATAAAATAAAGTTTATATATAGCCTAGATATCTGTTTTTATTAGATGATCAGATGATTTACAGTTCTATGTAATATGTCATGTTTCATGTTTTTGTAATGTTTCATACAGTGATGCAAGTCTACTGCAGTGAGTAGGCTAAATACAACTTTGATCATTTTTATAGCCTACTATTGTATAGTTAACTTTGGCCTTGGTGCCCTGACATGTGGCCTTTGTGCCCCCCACCAAATATGCCCAACTGAAGGCCAAGTGGCCTTGCCCCCAGAATGGTGAAATTCCAAGCCTGCTCTCTACTCTACTATACTCTACCACTCTACTCTACTCTACTCTACTCTACTATACTCTACTCTACTCTACTCTACTCTACTCTACTCTACTCTACTCTACCTCTCTACTCTACCTCTCTACTCTAACTTTTCTAATTTCACTCTCTCTGCCTCTCTCATTGTCATTCTGCCGGGGCCCCATTGGATGGCTTGGGAGACTCGGTCCTGGTGGGTCGCTGTGTGGGTTTGGCATTGGTTGGGTCCTGTGGGTTATCCATTGGCCCTGGGCCCCCGTTGTGCACCCCCCTCATATGCTCATGCACATGCACATGCCTTGTCCTGGAAGCACACAGCACGCTTACTCTCTTTTAATTGCACTACATATTAGGTGACATTCATAAAACACAAACAAAACTACAAAACAGGCTAGGGTAAGGGTGGGGTGCAGGTAGATACCTCATCAGGTGTCTATCTGCATGCCTCACTTATTTTAATGCACACATTACAGAGGAGGCATACATCTTACACAGGGTAAGTGTGGTGTGCATGGGGAAATCCTGACAGATATTCACCATGCATGCCCACTTCTTTTAATGCTACACACTAGATAGAGCTCTCAACCTAGCCATTCACATACATATTTAGGTCAAGAGTGGCGTCAATCACTCACTCACTCTACTCTACTCTACTCTACTCTACCTCTCTACTCTACCTCTCTCACTCACTCACTCACTCTACTCTACTCTACCTCTGTACTCTACCTCTCTACTCTACCTCTCTACTCTACCTCTCTCACTCACTCACTCACTCACTCTACTCTACTCTACTCTACCTCTCTACCAGGGTAGGAATTTCACGGCGGCCACGACGGCCATGGCCGTCGTAGCCCCTTGCGTTGGCCGTGAAGCCCCTTTGAAAATCATAGGTTTACAGGCCACGGTGGCCTTGGTGCCCCCTTCTTTCAATATTCTGCTTGGTGTCCTAGCCTACTAATTGCGATTTTTATTTAGCCTGTGGCCTATCAAAATAATCTTAGCATTCACAGCGCAAATTAATTTAGTCTTTTACGCAGTGGAGAAAGTGACAGCGCAAGAAAGTGCGTCCAAATTCACCCATTCTTCTCAGTTGAACTACTCGCGAAGTAGCCTATTCATCACACAGACATCACAAGTATCACATGAAAGAGCTTTTCTCAGCTTTTAAACGATGTTAGCCGATAATTGCTATGTTGAACGGTTCGCGAGAAAAGTAAATAATATAATTCAATTTAATCATACATTCTACTGAAGGTTTTGCGTCCATGATCTCCCTACCCATTAATCTCGGTGGAATACTTCACGAACCCTTCTTTTAACACATGACAAACCACATATCAGAATAAACAGCAGACCTTACCGAACACAAAGGTGTAAAGCAGTCCCCTGTACAGTTAGCCGTTCCAGAGTAATCCAGTTTTGAATTTGCAGTAGGCTAAATTTCGACATGCCTCCATTGGATGTCTCCAAATTTGGGCTTTAAGTTTTACAATGTGTTTAAATTGTTCCACATGATCTCATAACGGGCCAAATACAAAATAAATGTTACAAATATTGCCTAGATATTGGTAAATCAGAGGACAGCTGACTAAGAGTTTGTGAAAGTAGCCTTAATGATCACAAAATGCTAAGCATGCATCTAGGCTATTTGAGTTTCTTAAAGCTGAGCTGTGCTACATTTAAATTGTTCAATACATGATTTCATAGCAGGCCAAATATAAAATAAAGTTTATATATAGCCTAGATATCTGTTTTTATTAGATGATCAGATGATTTACAGTTCTATGTAATATGTCATGTTTCATGTTTTTGTAATGTTTCATACAGTGATGCAAGTCTACTGCAGTGAGTAGGCTAAATACAACTTTGATCATTTTTATAGCCTACTATTGTATAGTTAACTTTGGCCTTGGTGCCCTGACATGTGGCCTTTGTGCCCCCCACCAAATATGCCCAACTGAAGGCCAAGTGGCCTTGCCCCCAGAATGGTGAAATTCCAAGCCTGCTCTCTACTCTACTATACTCTACCACTCTACTCTACTCTACTCTACTCTACTCTACTCTACTCTACTCTACTCTACTCTACTCTACTCTACTCTACCTCTCTACTCTACCTCTCTACTCTAACTTTTCTAATTTCACTCTCTCTGCCTCTCTCATTGTCATTCTGTTGGGGCCCCATTGGATGGCTTGGGAGACTCGGTCCTGGTGGGTCGCTGTGTGGGTTTGGCATTGGTTGGGTCCTGTGGGTTATCCATTGGCCCTGGGCCCCCGTTGTGCACCCCCCTCATATGCTCATGCACATGCCTTGTCCTGGAAGCACACAGCACGCTTACTCTCTTTTAATTGCACTACATATTAGGTGACATTCATAAAACACAAACAAAACTACAAAACAGGCTAGGGTAAGGGTGGGGTGCAGGTAGATACCTCATCAGGTGTCTATCTGCATGCCTCACTTATTTTAATGCACACATTACAGAGGAGGCATACATCTTACACAGGGTAAGTGTGGTGTGCATGGGGAAATCCTGACAGATATTCACCATGCATGCCCACTTCTTTTAATGCTACACACTAGATAGAGCTCTCAACCTAGCCATTCACATACATATTTATGTCAAGAGTGGCGTCACTCACTCACTCACTCACTCTACTCTACTCTACTCTACTCTACCTCTCTACTCTACTCTACCTCTCTACTCTACTCTACCTCTCTACTCTACTCTACTCTACCTCTCTACTCTACCTCACTCACTCTACTCTACTCTACCTCTCTACTCTACTCTACCTCACTCACTCTACTCTACTCTACCTCTCTACTCTACTCTACCTCTCTACTCTACCTCTCTCACTCACTCACTCACTCACTCTATACTCTACCTCTCTACTCTACCTCTCTCACTCACTCACTCACTCTACTCTACTCTACCTCTCTACTCTACCTCTCTACTCTACCTCTTTACTCTACCTCTCTACTCTACTCTACCTCTCTCACTCACTCACTCTACTCTACTCTACTCTACCTTTCTACTCTACTCTACCTCTCTACTCTACCTCTCTACTCTACTCTACCTCTCTACTCTACCTCTCTCACTCACTCACTCACTCTACTCTACCTCTCTACTCTACTCTACCTCTCTACTCTACCTCTCTCACTCACTCACTCACTCAAATTCAAATATGCTTTATTGGCACGACAAACCATATGATGCATTGCGAAAGCGTTCACAGGAATAATAATAATTAAAGAAAATACAAATACAAAATGATATAAACATGTACAAACATTACAAACATTGTTACACTTCCGTCACACACACACACACACACACACACACACACACACACACACACACACAGCACGTCACAACCATACAAGACCATTGTCTGTACACGTGCATAGGAAAACCAAGACAGGACAAAACAAAAACAAACAGGAGACATGGTGTAACAGACTGGGGCTGGGGAGCAGTGTTATGTTGAAGGGTGGAGGTAGTGGGGTGGTTATCTTAAGTAATGCCTTCTCTCAGGTTATGGAGTGAGGACACATAACTGGCTGCCAGTATGCATGTGCTGGTGTCCTCACCCAAAACCACAGCAAGTCTTTTCTGTTCCTCCAGTTTTGTAAAGTTGGGAATGATGTTGTTCAAAATGGTGAAATATTTGTCTCTTTGGGACCGATATTTGTCACAGTGTAGCAGAAAGTGCACCTCTGACTCTACCTCCCCTGTCATACAGTGACCACATGTCCTTTGCTCTTTGGGCAGCCATGACTTCTTGTGCCTGCCTTTCTCTATGGCTAGACTGTGGTCACTCAGCCTGTACTTGGTGAGGATCTGTCTCTGCTTCGTATCTCTGACAGTGTGGAGATACTCTGCCAATTGATAGTCTTTTCGTATGCCAATGTAACATTCTAGTTTGTGTTGTAATTTTGTTTCTTTCTTCCAGTGTTCCAAATAAGAATTCTTGTTGTTCTTGTTAATTTGGTTGATTCTGATTGGTTGTTGGGAAGCAGTGCTGGTCTGGACAATTTGTGGGTTAGGGGTTATTGGGTTAGTTAAATCCGAGACCAACTGACATAGGGGACTGGGCTTAGGGCTGAGCTCTTGGGATTTAAGTGCTTACAGCACGCTTACTCTCTTTTAATTGCACTACATATTAGGTGACATTCATAAAACACAAACAAAACTACAAAACAGGCTAGGGTAAGGGTGGAGTGCAGGTAGATACCTCATCAGGTGCTGCATGCCTCACTTATTTTAATGCACACATTACAGAGGAGGCATACATCTTACACAGGGTAAGTGTGGTGTGCATGGGGAAATCCTGACAGATATTCACCATGCATGCCCACTTCTTTTAATGCTACACACTAGATAGAGCTCTCAACCTAGCCATTCACATACATATTTAGTGAATGCACTAAAAGAAAAAGCACGACGAGCATTTTATGCAATAAAAAGAAATTTTCATCAAATAGATATACCAATTAAAATCTGGTCCAAAATATTTGACACAGTCATTTTGCCAATTGCACTTTATGGAAGTGAAATATGGGGTCCACTCAGTAAGCACGACTACTCAAGATGGGACAAACACCCAATCGAAGCCCTGCATGCTGAATTCTGTAGAAATTTGTTACATATCCAAAGAAAAGTACCCACAAATGCTAGCAGGGCAGAATTAGGCCGATTTCCACTATTGATTAATATCCAAAAACGATCACTAAAATTCTGGATTCATCTAAAATTAAGCCCTCAAAATTCACTACATTTTAAAGCACTTAAATCCCAAGAGCTCATCCCTAAGCCCAGTCCCCTATGTCAGTTGGTCTCAGATTTAACTAACCCAATAACCCCTAACCCACAAATTGTCCAGACCAGTACTGCTTCCCAACCACCAATCAGAATCAACCAAATTAACAAGAACAACAAGAATTCTTATTTGGAACACTGGAAGAAAGAAACAAAATTATAACACAAACTAGAATGTTACATTGGCATACGAAAAGACTATCAATTGGCAGAGTATCTCCACACTGTCAGAGATACGAAGCAGACAGATCCTCACCAAGTACAGGCTGAGTGACCACAGTCTAGCCATAGAGAAAGGCAGGCACAAGAAGTCATGGCTGTCCAAAGAGCAAAGGACATGTGGTCACTGTATGACAGGGGAGGTAGAGTCAGAGGTGCACTTTCTGCTACACTGTGACAAATATCGGTCCCAAAGAGACAAATATTTCACCATTTTGAACAACATCATTCCCAACTTCACAAAACTGGAGGAACAGAAAAAACTTGCTGTAGTTTTGGGTGTGGACACCAGCACATGCATACTGGCAGCCAGTTATGTGTCCTCACTCCATAACCTGAGAGAAGGCATTACTTAAGATAATCACCCCACTACCTCCACCCTTCAACATAACACTGCTCCCCAGCCCCAGTCTATTACACCATGTCTCCTGTTTGTTTTGTTTTGTCCTGTCTTGGTTTTCCTATGGACGTGTACAGACAATGGTCTTGTATGGTTGTGACGTGCTGTGTGTGTGTGTGTGTGTGTGTGTGTGTGTGTGTGTGTGTGTGTGTGTGACGGAAGTGTAACAATGTTTGTAATGTTTGTACATGTTTATATCATTTTGTATTTGTATTTTCTTTAATTATTATTATTACTGTGAACGCTTTGGCAATGCATCATATGGTGTGTCGTGCCAATAAAGCATATTTGAATTTATGTAGGTCAAGAGTGGCGTCACTGACTCACTCACTCTACTCTACTCTACTCTACTCTACCTCTCTACTCTACTCTACCTCTCTACTCTACTCTACTCTACCTCTCTACTCTACTCTACCTCTCTTCTCTACCTCACTCACTCTCTCACTCTACTCTACTCTACCTCTCTACTCTACCTCTCTACTCTACTCTACCTCTCTACTCTACCTCTCTCACTCACTCACTCACTCACTCTACTCTACCTCTCTACTCTACTCTACCTCTCTCACTCACTCACTCTACTCTACTCTACTCTACCTCTCTACTCTACCTCTCTACTCTACCTCTCTACTCTACTCTAACTTTTCTAATTTCACTCTCTCTGCCTCTCTCATTGTCATTCTGCCGGGGCCCCATTGGATGGCTTGGGAGACTCGGTCCTGGTGGGTCGCTGTGTGGGTTTGGCATTGGTTGGGTCCTGTGGGTTATCCATTGGCCCTGGGCCCCCGTTGTGCACCCCCCTCATATGCTCATGCACATGCCTTGTCCTGGAAGCACACAGCACGCTTAATCTATTTTAATTGCACTACATATTAGGTGACATTCATAAAACACAAACAAAACTACAAAACAGGCTAGGGTAAGGGTGGGGTGCAGGTAGATACCTCATCAGGTGTCTATCTGCATGCCTCACTTATTTTAATGCACACATTACAGAGGAGGCATACATCTTACACAGGGTAAGTGTGGTGTGCATGGGGAAATCCTGACAGATAGTCACCATGCATGCCCACTTCTTTTAATGCTACACACTAGATAGAGCTCTCAACCTAGCCATTCACATACATATTTAGGTCAAGAGTGGCGTCAATCACTCACTCACTCTACTCTACTCTACTCTACTCTACCTCTCTACTCTACTCTACCTCTCTACTCTACCTCACTCACTCTACTCTACCTCTCTACTCTACTCTACCTCTCTACTCTACCTCACTCACTCACTCACTCACTCTACTCTACTCTACCTCTGTACTCTACCTCTCTACTCTACCTCATTACTCTACCTCTCTACTCTACTCTACCTCTCTCACTCACTCACTCTACTCTACTCTACCTTTCTACTCTACTCTACCTCTCTACTCTACCTCTCTACTCTACTCTACCTCACTCACTCACTCACTCAATCTACTCTACTCTACCTCTCTACTCTACTCTACCTCTCTACTCTACTCTACCTCTCTACTCTACCTCTCTCACTCACTCACTCACTCACTCACTCACTCACTCTACTCTACTCTACTCTACTCTACCTCTCTACCAGGGTAGGAATTTCACGGCGGCCACGACGGCCATGGCCGTCGTAGCCCCTTGCGTTGGCCGTGAAGCCCCTTTGAAAATCATAGGTTTACAGGCCACGGTGGCCTTGGTGCCCCCTTCTTTCAATATTCTGCTTGGTGTCCTAGCCTACTAATTGCGATTTTTATTTAGCCTGTGGCCTATCAAAATAATCTTAGCATTCACAGCGCAAATTAATTTAGTCTTTTACGCAGTGGAGAAAGTGACAGCGCAAGAAAGTGCGTCCAAATTCACCCATTCTTCTCAGTTGAACTACTCGCGAAGTAGCCTATTCATCACACAGACATCACAAGTATCACATGAAAGAGCTTTTCTCAGCTTTTAAACGATGTTAGCCGATAATTGCTATGTTGAACGGTTCGCGAGAAAAGTAAATAATATAATTCAATTTAATCATACATTCTACTGAAGGTTTTGCGTCCATGATCGATCTCCCTACCCATTAATCTCGGTGGAATACTTCACGAACCCTTCTTTTAACACATGACAAACCACATATCAGAATAAACAGCAGACCTTACCGAACACAAAGGTGTAAAGCAGTCCCCTGTACAGTTAGCCGTTCCAGAGTAATCCAGTTTTGAATTTGCAGTAGGCTAAATTTCGACATGCCTCCATTGGATGTCTCCAAATTTGGGCTTTAAGTTTTACAATGTGTTTAAATTGTTCCACATGATCTCATAACGGGCCAAATACAAAATAAATGTTACAAATATTGCCTAGATATTGGTAAATCAGAGGACAGCTGACTAAGAGTTTGTGAAAGTAGCCTTAATGATCACAAAATGCTAAGCATGCATCTAGGCTATTTGAGTTTCTTAAAGCTGAGCTGTGCTACATTTTAAATTGTTCAATACATGATTTCATAGCAGGCCAAATATAAAATAAAGTTTATATATAGCCTAGATATCTGTTTTTATTAGATGATCAGATGATTTACAGTTCTATGTAATATGTCATGTTTCATGTTTTTGTAATGTTTCATACAGTGATGCAAGTCTACTGCAGTGAGTAGGCTAAATACAACTTTGATCATTTTTATAGCCTACTATTGTATAGTTAACTTTGGCCTTGGTGCCCTGACATGTGGCCTTTGTGCCCCCCACCAAATATGCCCAACTGAAGGCCAAGTGGCCTTGCCCCCAGAATGGTGAAATTCCAAGCCTGCTCTCTACTCTACTATACTCTACCACTCTACTCTACTCTACTCTACTCTA
>NW_027468620.1:40844830-40852330 GCF_046254945.1 Alosa pseudoharengus | reverse complement strand
CACACACACACCTACACACACACACACACACACACACACACACACACACACACACACACACACAACCACACACACACAACCACACGCACAGTGCCTTAAGTGGAGGCCCACCACCCCTCTTGCAGGTTGCCCCCTCAACCCTGGCCCCTTCTGATCACCTACTGCAGGCTTGGAGTGGCATTCTGGGATTGTTCTCAGATTATCCAGTGGCATTCTGGGATTGTTCTCAGATTCCCCAGTGGCATTCTGGGATTGTTCTCAGAGTCTCCAGTGGGAAAAGGCCGCCTCCACAGCACCCACTAAAGAGAGAACAATTTAGCCCTTCTCAACTGAACATGGCCCCCTCTCTCTCACTCTCCTCTCTCTACCCCCCCCCCCTCTCTCTCTTACCCCTTTTCCACCAATGCAGTTCTAGTGTTGGTTCGGAGTCGGTGACAAATCTCGAACCAGTTCTTTGCTATTCTACACAAATAAACCTGGATCTGGGTCAGCAAAACAGTCTCCAGCCACTAACTTCGTCAGAACACCGGTCTAGAAATAAGAAACGATTACGTCAGGTGCTAGGAGCTGGATTTTCGTTTTGAAAAGCTGCTGGCAGCAAAAAGCAACCATAACAAGCTAATCAAGAGTTAATGTTAGCTAGCATGCTATTTTTTTCTAGGGCCCAAGGAATTTGGTATCGCTGAGCAATATGTGTCAAGTCATTATCAACAGTGTTGGGCAAGTTACTTCAAAAGCATAATGCATTATTTATTACTTGTTACTGTCATCTCAAAGTAATTTGTTACATTACAATATTGCTGTCTTTGAAATGTAAGGCATTACACTACGTTTACATTATTTTCACCAAAATAACAGGAAATATGAATTTGGTGTTCTCAATAGATCTTCATGTGTTCAATGCAGCTCATTACACGGCAGGAGGTGATGTGGTATGGCATAATGACTGAGCTAGGCTTAAGGCTAACAAAAGAACAATATAATGGTTGCAGTAATGGCTAATGGGACAATGTAGGCCCCAAAGGCCAAAGGTCACTCACAACTTAATATAGTAAAATATAGCCATAGTGAAATTGTATGTTGACTTTAAATGGTTCTCATCATTGCTGTTTTTTAGTTAATCTCACTGCTTGAAATGAGAAGTATAGCCTTACCATGATTAGATCTGTTGCATGAATGGCAGAGATAACTCAAATTCCCTTTCTACAGTCATCTAAACAAGGCAATCAAATTCCAGGACCAGCATAGATTACTTTTTTAATTCTTGGATAATCTTCTCTGGTGCCAATTGAGCATTTCTCAATTTTGGATTAAAAAGCAAAGTAACTTCAGTTACTGAGAATTGTACCGAGTAAAATATTACTGAAATTGTATTGGTAATGCCTTACATTACTGCATTACAGCAAAAAGCAATGCATTACTGTAATTACATTTTTAAAGACTTTTTAATGCATTACTCCCAACACTGATTATCAATACTTATTTAGCTGAATGGAGACGATATACATCGATATTTACACTGCCGTAATTTGTACAATAATATGTTTTCAATGTCCTGTACAAATATTTTGTACATTGGTGTTCCTTGGGGTCAGTTTGACCCCAGCTGTATGAAACATACATAAATATTTGACACATTATGGATATTATTATTGTAATAGTATGAGAACATATTGTTATTATCATTATACATATACATATATACATATACAAGTATATATTACATATAAGTCATTTTGGCAGGACTGTATAAGTCAAAAGGTGAAGCAACAGCAAGCCTTTGGGCTGCTGACACTGGATGGGCAATATTGCCAGCCAGGGTTCCAAGGTTCATAAAGGGGTGTGTGTGGGGGGGGGGGTTGTCGTAGGGCTTTTGATGGTGGTTATTACACGCTTGTTAAGTACCTGTCACAAAAAAAACTGGGTAACATTATGAATTATAATAATTTTCTGAGGGTTTATTTAGCTGGGGTCAAATTGACCCCAAGGATAAAGCATGTCGGTAAGATTTGAGGATAACACAAGGGTTAATCAGGGCAACAGTTTTCAGATTACATAATTGCAAAAGGGTTCTCCAATGTTTTTCTCAGTTAGCCTTTTATGATCAGATTAGTAAACAGAATGTGCTATTGTAACATTGGATGAATGATTGCTGATGATGTACAGTACTGCTGACAATGTAGATATTGCATTAAATGTAATGGTGGCAATGTAGATATTGAATTAAATGCGATGCTGGCAATGTAGATATTTCATTAAAGATCAGTCATTTACAACATTAATGATGAAAACAAGGACATTTGTCAGCAGTGGCAAGTGACCCCAAACTTTTGAACGGTAGCGTAAGTAATTGCTTTTTTGTACACAATTGTAAACAGTGCTGATTAGTGCCATTTTTGTTCAATGTTCAGCACTTGTACAGCAGTCATGACAAACTTGACAGGCTTATTGCACAATGTTCAAAATGAATCACTTTCTGCACAGGCCCTAGTTACGATTGATTAGTCCACATGAATTGACGAACGTTAACATTCCATTCACATTTAACAGTCACTCTTCCTAACGCTGGCCATACACCAAACAATTTTCAAGTGATTAGTCAGAGACTAAATTCCCAAAGTCGAAATGAAGTCTTGGAAGTCTTACTTGAGTTGTGGCGTGCTCCTGTCATCCCTATCATTTAGGGTAAGGTGTCAATCCGAGTCACTCTTTTTCTAGTTTTGACGTTACGACAATATAAAATGTGGACAATATAAAAAGCAATATGCGGCTTTCTTCTGTATTTGACAAATTGGGTTCCTCCATAGTGCTACATAGGAACCCAGGTTGTTGGTTGGCTACCCAGGTTGTTGAACATGGACAGAAAGGGAGATTCCTGCATTGTGTTTCTTTAAAATGGTAATAAAGAAGTTTTGAGAATTCAAAACTCTTAGCTCTCTCACTCTCTCACACACACACACACACACACACACACACACACACACACACACACACACACACACACACACACACACACACACACAAACACACACACACACAAATACACACACACACACACAAAAATACACACACACACACACAAATACACACACACACACACACACACACACACACACACACACACACACACACACATTATGCACTCTCTCTCTTTTATTTGCTTTCCCCTTCTCTTCCCCACTCCACTTCTCTCCTTTTCAGTCCGTCTCCTCCCTCCTCTCTGCATTCCTATGCCAGGGTGTAGTCCCATCAGAGTCACTTGACTCAAGAGTACCCTCTGTGCCTGACCCCCCACCCCACCCTACCCCCCCTACCCCACCCCACCACCACTCCTCCCCTCCCTGCGCCCCCACACCCTCCAGAGGCCGGTCAACTCAAGCACGGCACGGAGCACTTGCCCCCTCCCACGTCAGGGGAACACAAGGGCAGACATACTGGACTCGGCACTATAATCTTTATTACACCATTTCCAAGAGGAGTAGCAGAGAGAAGCTCTTTGTCTGAACTACTGTATGTGTCTCGGTTGGAACTGTATGGAAATTGCATGCATTTATGACAAAATGGCGCACTGTTGAAAAGCATTGTTTTCGTATAATGAGCACATACACATTTTTGTTTAAGTAAAAAGCATTTAAAAAGTACTGTGAGCTATGTACTCTTTCCCTATACTGTATATTCATTATGTAAACCAATAAAAAAACACATATATAGACACTTATATACAAACTTATAGACAGTCACACACACACACAAGCGCACTCCCACTCATACACACTAATGGTTGGCACACATGAAGTTCTTACAGCAACTTCAAAAGGTGCTTTGATCAGAAATCTGGCAACCAGCTCCCGGATCCTCCTCGCTAACTTGTATTCTAACTCCTGTGACTCTCTTTTCTGTTGGCTTCACGCTCGTCACCAGGAACCATATACAGTACAGTGTCATTCAGATAGAAACACACACACACACACACACACACACACACACACACACACACACACACACACACACACTCTGTCTCTCTTTTCTGTTGGCTTCACGTTCGTCTCCAGGAGCTGCTTATTTGTTGGACGCGAGTCGGAGGTTTTGTCATATATTTCAGTGTCATCACTGAGTCTTCTCCAGCTGAGAACAGCACACACTGCTAATGAAGAGAAAATTATGGCCCAATCCAATATGTCAAGGATACACACATACACACACACACACACACACACACACATACACACAAAAATAAAAATAAACCATATACAGTAGGGTCATTCAGACAGAAACACACACAGACACACACACAGACACACACACACACACACACACACACACACACACACACACACACTCATTAAACACTATTTAATGACTATTTACATACACACACACACACACACACACACACACACACACACACACACACACACACACACACAGAACATTTGAAAACTTTATCCCTTGCTGTTAATAATATGTGGTGCCCAATAACTAAAACAATAGAGAGGATACACAAGCGCCCTCTGAAATAGAGAATAAAAGCACTCCGCAATCAATTAACCCCAAGAGCTATTGTTTGAATATCTCCACCTTGAGAGTAATTGTGCAGAATCTGTTGTGTCTTCCCTTTTTTGGCCAATAATTCCTCGACGGTGCCATTAACTGTGTGAACACAATCCGCCAACTCGCTGGTGAAATATTATTTTGCACAATAACGCACGTCGCAAGCATGCCTTAATCTACCAGCAGAGGCCCCGAGGGACTGAATTATAGGAGCGTTTATGGGCTTATGTGAACATGCCTGTGTTTATATTACATTTCGGTGTGACAGCAGAGAAAGAGAGGGAGAGAAAAGAAAGAGAAAGAGCAGGAGGAGAGAGGGAGAGATAGAGGAGGAGAGGAGAGAGCACTAGAGAGGGAATGAGCGAACAGAAAAGAGAGAGCGAGTGAATAAAAAAATTAGAAGAGAGAGAGGGAGCGCAGAGGTGTCATCTTAAAGTGCTACTAGAGGCTGTGTTTTATTGCTCCTCGGCATCTCCGCACGCGCTCAGTAGCGCCACAAACGACTCGCAGTCGGCCCCAGGGGAGCGGGCCCTGGCTGCATTTTTAATTCCTGATACATAATTCTTACGCTGGGTTGGGCAGGGTGGCGATCTGGGGGCCCCTCTCTGCGCTGCCTGTTTTTTAACGGTGATAAATCACTCTCATAAACCACAGCGCGCTTCGCACATCAAAACAACCTGCCCAGAGCCCAGAGTGTTTCCGGCCAAATGAAGCCTGGCGAGTCGCGTTGCTTCGAGTCGCCCCGGGAGACCAGCCTGCTTTTCGACGGAACACTCTAGGAAGCGGAGAGCTGAGTGTTTGGCTTTGCTTTTATATTGTTGCTTTAAGAGAGTGCCCACAGCCACGCCGTTATGTGGACCAAGCCAGAGATTTCCCTCCGAGTGGATCATGATTTGTTCCACAGCTCCAGTTTCTTGTGTAAAAGTCACAGTTTCCCATTAAAGACATTTGTAAAAATGTGACATACATGCACAAGGTTACTCAGAGGAAAGAGTAGTGGTGGTGGTGTTGATGTAAGGGAGAGAGAGTCTGAAATGATAGACAGCGGCAAGGACGGATTTCGCTAACAGGGATCAAATAAAGGGTTACGGAGCCCTGCAAGGCTCATACAGTGCTGTAAAATCACCTACTGACCAGCATCAAGTGTGACATTTTAAACCTGCACAGGATTGTTCATGCATATCTGGCTTGGCATGGCTACAGTCGTTGCGGATGAGACAACATGTTGGCATGGTGATTAGTGATTACTGATGCTGTTTGTTTTTGGCTGAAGCTCAAACAGGTCTCAATATGTTTTGGTTGTGCAATCTGTTTCAGATATCTAGTCTGGCAGGACACTTAAATGAAATATCTGCTCTGTCTCTCTCTCAGTTTAATTAAAGTCAGCTTTATTGGCATGACAATTTATTTTTCTATTGCCAGAGCAGATTTAAACACAAACACTCCTCCTCATCTCTCTCTCTCTCTCCCTCTCTCTCTCTCTCTCTCTCCTTTTCTCCTTTCCTCCTCTCTCTCTCTCTCTCTCTCTCCCTCTCTCTCTCTCTCTCTCTCTCTCTCTCTCTCCTTTTCTCCTTTCCTCCTCTCTCTCTTTTCATCTCTCCTTTTCTTTCTCTCTCTCTCTGTCTCAGTCTAAGGAGGTGGTTCAGACAGAAGCACACAGCACGTGCCGGGTTGAAACATTACTGTGATTAATGAGATTAAAGCCTTGTGTCTCATGCCATTAGACCCCTCATCATCATCATGGCAAATGGTTTCTTTTAATGTGAAGTCAAGCCCATGTCTCCGTACATGATTTAGAGGAGAGAGGAAGCTCATCAAGGAAACACTCCTGAGAGGATTCGGACTCCTTTCTGGTGAATTGTTGGCCCCTTCACCAGTCGGATCCATGCTAAGGGCCAAGGGCCAAAGCCTTTCCAGCGCTGCCCACAAGTGTGTGTGTGTGTATGTGTGTGTGTGTGTATGTGTGTGTGTGTGTGTGTGTGTGTGTGTGTGTGTGTGTGTGTGTGTGTGTGTGTGTGTGGGTGTGTATGTGTGTGTGGATTAGTGGGGTGCTGTAACTGTGCTAAACGTTAGGGTTAGGCTTCGCTGGGGTTACTCATCTCGCTGGACCTCTAACAAGAGACCGCTCTGATGCCAAGTCTAATCTAATCACATGGTGCGCAAACAAGGTCAACAAGCAGTTAAATCACATTCCCCTCCTCATTATCACTTAAGCACTGACTCACCCAGACATGCTATTGTAGTGCAGCCACAACCAAGGACCGGGAAATGCTAACTGCTCATCAATTAGGAGAGTACACAGGGAGGCAGACAGTTATGGGCAAATTGGCTCGGTGATACGTTAGCTGTGCACTGGCCGTTCAGCATGTAATTGATGTTGATTATCAATTAAAGGCATGTGAGCACTGATGTGTGGGGAGAGCTGGTGGTGCCGATGCACGACTACAGGGAGACTAAGCAGATAGACAGGAGTAGTGTGTGTGTGTGTGTGCGTGTAAGTGTGTGTGTTTGTGTGTGTGTGTGTGTGTGTGTGTGTGTGTGTGTGTGTCTGTGTGTGTGTGTTTGTGTGTGTGTTTGTGTGTGTGTTTGTGTGTTTGTATTCCTGTGTGTGTGTGTGTCTGTGTGTGTGTGTGTGTGTGTTTGTGTGTGTGTAAGTGTGTGTGTGTTTGTGTGTTTGTATTCCTGTGTGTGTGTGTGTGTCTGTGTGTGTGTGTGTGTGTGTTTGTGTGTGTGTAAGTGTGTGTGTATGTGTGTGTGTGTGTGTGTGTGTGTGTGTGTGTTTGTGTGTGTGTGTTTGTGTGTTTGTATTCCTGTGTGTGTGTGTGTCTGTGTGTGTGTGTGTGTGTGTTTGTGTGTCATATATATTTGTGGGTGTGTATGCATTCATCAGGATTGTGTGTGTCTGTATTTGTGTGTGTGTGTGTGTGTGTGTGTGTGTGTGTGTGTGTG
>NW_027468620.1:40834830-40839830 GCF_046254945.1 Alosa pseudoharengus | reverse complement strand
ATAATGCTCTGTACTTCTGTACTAGCCTGGTTAAAACCAGACAAATTCCCTTAGTGAATAGAGTTAGGGGACTGATTGGGAAATGTTTCCAACACTAGCATGGTGACGAGTGTAGGCTTTGTGTTGATCATTGGCTGATTGGCCCTGCGGTACCTTTCTGGGGTCTGATGGAAATGTGTTCCAGACTTATATTATCTCCCTGAAGGGAGATCTGGGTGAGCATGGCCTGGCTAGCTCTGTATGTATGTTTGGTGAACTTTTGTTTCTATACATTTCGGCAATACCCGGCTTTGATTCTGGATAATGTAAGTATGGAATTAAGTGTACCTGTTCTTGTATGTGTGTAGGCATGTCTGAATCAATCCGAATAGCTAGCTGATGTTAAAATGAAGATGTTAAAAACACCTTGTTAAATGAGCCTCTCCATCTCCATCAGCTTACACCGTCCTCTGATGCAAACTGATATGCAAAGCCACTCACACTGAGCGTCTCTGTGAAAAATGGGAATGATAGCATGCTGTTACTTTTCACATGTTACTCTGACATGTGAGCATAACTGTGTGTGAGTTTGTGTGTGTGTGTGTGTGTGTTGTGTGTTGTGTGTGTGTGTCAAACTTTTTCACGTTGGCCTAATGATCATCTCTCATTGTAACTCTCATCACTCAATGTTTCTCTCATCAGCCCACAGGGGCTCCGTCCGGCGTTCTGGCATTCCTGATCTAGAACCGTAACTTCGCTGAACCCTAATCACATCTCTTAATGCCTTTATTAAAGTTCCGCTAGCGCAGATGCCGTTGTGCTTATTGATTTTTCTAATTTTGCGAAACTAATGATTGGCGATATGGTTGATCTCCGTTAGCTTGACCTGTGTGTCTGTGTGTGTGTAGTTGTGTGTGTGTGTGTGTGTGTGTGTGTGTGTGTGTGTGGAGGTTGAAGGGGGCCTTAATACTAGATGGATACAGGAATAACCCCCGTGCTCCGCCCTCTGTGTGTGTGTGTGTGTGAGAGTGAGTGAGTGAGTGTGTGTGTGTGTGTGTGTGTGTGTGTGTGTGTGTGTGTGTGTGTGGTGGGCAGGGCATGGAGCAGAAGCAGGCAGCGTTGCTGTTCATTACTGATTCACTGCAGGCGTTGCGCTTCTCTCCCGTGGCCAGAGATCAGATTAGGGCTTCCAGCTCGCACTCAAGGTTAGTAGTAATGAGCGAGAGAACGCCAGCCCTGTGTGTGTGTGTGTGTGTGTGTGTGTGTGTGTGTGTGTGTGTGTGTGTGTGTGTGTGTGAGCCGTAATGAGAGCGAACGTGGCCCCGGGATTGGCCTTCCCAGAGGTCATGGATGGAGCTGGGAGACAGAGGGCATCAAGACAAGGGATTTCATCCCTCGCTCTCCTCCTCCTCCTCCTCCTCCTCTTCTTCACTTCCTTATTTATTTGTTTATTTGTGGACTTTTTGGGGGAGAACTGTTGGTCTTTGAGGTTTGGAGTGAGAGAGACGGAGAAAGGATTCATATTGTTGGCTTTTTGTTGTGTATGTGTGTGTGTGTGTGTGTGTGTGTGTGTGTGTGTGTTTAGAGAGAGTTACGGGAAAAGTAATGCAGAGGTCTTAGAGAGTAAATATCGAATGAGAGGCACTCAATCACTACAGGAACATCAAACCCGCGTCCTCAGGAGCTAGTTGACCCCGGCGACCCCATGGTGCAGTGCTAAACACACACATTAGCATTTTTTTAGCTTGTGAATCTGGGGGCGTGTCAGGGGGAGAGGGGAAGGGCAACAAAGTGTGTGTGTGTGTGTGTGTGTGTGTGAAAGAGAGAGAGAGAGAGAGAGAGAGAGAGAGAGTATGTGTGTGAGAGAGAGAGACATGAGTTCAGGAATAGGTTATAAGCAGGACGTGTGTGTGTGTGTGTGTGTGTGTGTGTGTGTGTGTGTGTGTGTGTGTGTGTTTGTGTGTGTGTGCGTAAGACAGTAGTAGAGCAGGTCGGATGCAGGGCGTTGAGTGTCTCATTTCTGGAGAGAGCCTTAGATTTGAGTTTTTTGGCAGTCAGCAAGCAGGGTTGCAAGGGCCCCAGGCCCCTCTTTATCAGAGAGAGAGAGAGAGATGGAGGAGTGTGTGGAGTGTGTGTCATTCATGCTGCACCCCCAGCCCACTCTTGTATAGAAGGCCAAGCCCTGACCCAGGGCCCGCTGCAATTTGGCAGTATCACATTGTGGGCCGTTTTGGAGTAAAAAGAATCTGTTGTCAAAATAGATCGACTTTACACAAGCTTTGGTTAAATATGAGTTCAAAGATCAGACATCTTCTGTTGGGCTGTGGTGTGTGTGTGTGTGTGTGTGTGAAGCCAGGGGCATCGCTAGCAGTTGAAAACATTCGGGGCTTAGCCCATAGATTCTGAACGGTTCTCATAATTCCCGTTTTGCCTGCCCTTGCTGCACACTTTTGATAGATTAATCCACCGACTCTAGCCTAAATTGCGCCACATTGACTGAATAATATGGACAATAATATTTTGACAATTATAGGATGTAATGACCTGTTGCTATCTTGACATTTTTGTTTGCTATTCAAAATTAACTATATAGCCTAGCCACCTAGCAGAGTGGCATTTTAAATAGCAAGATGCATCATATGGTTAATTAAATGCTTAGCTTATGGAGAACAAATCTGAAGACTCACTAGCCATGTTACATGGACATTTTTATTTAAATCTGATTGAAATGAATCTGATTAAAGATTTGGTGACACTTTACGGTAAGGGTACATGAATTATCATGAATTCATGCATGAATTAATTCATGAGTGATGCATTACTTCATTCCTTTATATCTTATGAATCATCAGGAATTGACATGAGTTCATAGTCTCTCATTCATGACCTCATGCATGAACAACACGTCAACTAAAGCATTAGGTACGATGGGTACATCATTATGATTTATGATTTATTAAGCATGATAATCATGATTACATGAATTTAAGGTTAATATCTCATGAGTACATCATGTTTGTGACCCCTCAACTAAAGTGTGAACAATGGCATGTGTTTAGAGAACTGCACAAGTTGTAATCAAATCAGAATTTGTGTAGTGATGACCACTTTTTTGGCAGAAAAAGAAATCATCATGATCATTCTTAATAAATCATAAATCATAATGATGTGCCCACCATACTTAATGGTTTAGTTGATGTGTTGTTCATGTATGAGGTCACAAATGACAGAATATGAACTCATGTACATTTCTGAGGAATTAAGTAATACATAAATCATGAATTAATACATTAATTAATGATAATTCATGTACCATTACCGTAAAGTGTTACCAAAGATTTCAACCGACCTGTTTACATGAACGCTAAATAATCCGATTGCCTTTTAGTCTGCGTTTACATGGAACAAGCATTTAATCATTTAGAAGCTCCTAGTGTCATGCCTTAGTCTGCCAGGAGATGCCGCCATAATGCTCAAGCCCCTGGAAATCACCCTGAGAAACCCTGTGGCAGGTGATCATGGGGCTCACCTGTGGCTCATTCTGTGAAGTGTAAGTATATACTCTTTTGATCCCGTGAGGGAAATTTGGTCTCTGCATTTATCCCAATCTGTGAATTTGTGAAACACACTCAGCACACAGTGAACACACAGTGAGGTGAAGCACACACTAATCCTGACGCAGTGAGCTGCCTGCTACAGCGGCGCTCGGGGTAAAGTGAGGGGTTAGGTGCCTTGCTCAAGGGCACTTCAGCCGTTTCTGTTGGTTTGGAATTCAAACCAGTAACCCTCCGGTTACAAGTCCGAAGCGCTAACCAGTAGGCCACGGCTGCCCCAAAGCCTTCTTAGGTCCCTGTTTCCTTACCTTTCTGTGCTCAGTCATGGTTTTCGGCCTTGTGGAAGGGTCTTCTCTGCCCCAGTGGAACCTGCTCTTGAGCTGCCCCAACCCGGTCTGGAAGGATTTCTTGTTGTTTTTGCCTTGTATTTTTGGACTTCAGGCCCTTTTCTGGATTTACTTGTGTTTGGAACCGGGACTTCTTTTCCTATGTTTTTTTCCTCTCTTGGACGGATCTTCTGTGAGAGCTTCGTCTGAGAAGATGTAACTACGGTAGTAATGTAAAACGAAAGTGTAGTAGTCGCATGTTTCTCGCATTTTGGAATAAACAAGATCTTTGTCGACATCAACAGATGTTAGCATAATCAACTACCCACCTGTCCACCCCAAGCCTACTAGCCTAATATATGTTACCTAAGACCACCTAGCAATGAGCCAGCACACACAACCAAAGATCTTAGCCCTCTAGAATCTTTGCGCACAACCAACGTTTGTTATGGGCACAGCAATCAACCAACACAGCAAAACAAGATAACTACTGATTAGGCTAGCTTTGTGGTCCACTGAAAATGACAATCGTACCTGTAATGTTTATTGCTGTGCTAACATGATCACTAGAAACTAGGCTGGAATGTTAGTTTGGCCAGAGTTGAATGACAGACAGTCGAGATAAGTCGAGCGACGAGTACGAATGGACAGGTATAATAATTCCGTGGAAATGCATGGATTCCAGTTGCTGCTACTGGAAGCAACTGAAATCCATGCATTTCCACTTGATTATTTTTTTAATCTAATCCCTTATTATACATGTTCATTCGTACTCGTCGCTTGACTTATCCTGACTAAATTCAAGATGGCGGCGAACGGTAAACTTCCTGAAGGTACTGTCTGTATAAATCGTCTTGTAAATAAACTACCAGTGCTTTTTCAAAGTTCTCAATGTCTTGTTTTAAATGTCAGGGCCCTCAGAAGTGTATCAATGAAGTGTGCATCTACTTTGAGCCACGTAAATGGTGTAAAACAATGATTTATTTGCATGGCTAGACCGATGCCCAAGGCATCCCCATTGAAAACCTGTTGGTAGCATCGGCTAACTAGCGCCAGATTTCGGAGTGCAGGGGACAAGCCGAGATGTGCTATGAGACAAAAGTTCACACTTGGTATCATGTTTCAACACACTTTAGGTAAA
>NW_027468620.1:40824830-40829830 GCF_046254945.1 Alosa pseudoharengus | reverse complement strand
TCTGATACACACACGCATACACACACACACACACACACACACACACACACACACACACACATCCACATAATGGGAGAGAGAGAGAGAGAGAGAGAGAGAGAGAGCTGCAGTGTAAGTGTAATGATGTAATACGCATGCAATTAAACTCTGGAAGCTGGAGTAGGGTGCTCCTGCTTCTGTCATCTAATAATTCTGATTAGAATCGGAATAACGTCTCAATTGGAAGAGAACTTACATATATAAACACCTTGATCGGAATAAAACTGCCGATCCGTTCAGAATTTGAATCAGAATGAAAGAGGTGGAATATTCCGTTCTTATTCTGACTGAACAGTCATGTATACGTTCAATTAGTGAAGGAAAGGAGAAGTAGGCAACAACGGCTATTCCGATGAAAGATTCTAAAGCGCTTAATAGCACCTGATCGGAATAGAAAGTGCACCATGTAAACAGATGGCACACATTAGAATAGTAGTAGTTTAATCGGATGACAAAAAAACTGTCCATGCACCACCTTGTCTCAGTTGTGTCTGTTTCTTAGCTATCATCTCAGTTTTGTCGTTGTGTCTCTGAGATATCTCTAAATTAATATTTCTCAGTTTCTCCATGAATTCTCTGATGAATTGTAATGTCTCTATACTCTCTGTTCTTTAATATTTCTCAGTTATGTTGCTGTCACTTAGCAGCAATCTGTCTCTTATACGTTACTGTAACAACACTCTTAAAACAAATGTGTTGAAAACAACACAACTTGCGTTTTTTGCGTCTTTTAACACATCTCTGTGTTCAGATAGGCACACACAGCTTGTGTTGTTTCCAACACATTTGTTTTAAGAGTGAAGTCATTGTCTGTGTTTCTTCTCTAATTTTTTCTACTCTGGTGTCTCTTCACCCTGCTTGAGTTGAATTTCTTAAAAATCTCCTGGCTGAACTCCTGAACTTCAGGTCAAGAGCCGCATATGAATTCTTCAGCAAAGGTGAGTATGTGAAGTGGTGTTTGTATGTGTGTGTGTGTGTGTGAGTGAGAGTGTGAGAGAGAGAGTGAGTGAGAGTGTATGTGTCTGTTGGCTGTTTTGGAGGTGAAGGGGTGTGATATCTCTTGTCTCTCTTCTAGTAGAAAAGCTCTAATGAGGGATGATAGGTGTGTGTGTGTGTGTGTGTGTGTGTGTGTGTGTGTGTGTGTGTGTGTGTGTTGGGTGTGTGTGTGTGTGTGTGTGTGTGTGTTGGGTGTGTGTGTGTGTGTGTGTGTGTGTGTGTGTGTGTGTGTGTGTTGGGTGTGTGTGTGTGTGTGTGTGTGTGTGTGTGTTGGGGCGGGGGGGCGTAATTCAGGTCATTGCATATGTAAATGCCCAGCTGGGATCTCCGTTGTGCCAAAACACATGAGCAGGGGTGTGTGAGTGTCACCCAACATTAGCTCACACATGCCAGGCAGGATGACATACACACACTGAAGCATACACACACACACACAGACATACACACACACAGTCCCTAGCCCTGCAGGAAGAATTAGCACAATCACAGACAGTGTCAGGTTCAGACTTCATCACCCTCTTCACTCCTGACTGCGGACTGTGTGTGTGTGTGTGTGTGTGTGTGTGTGTGTGTGTGTGTGTGTGTGTGTGTGTGTGTGTGTGTTTAAGCGTGTGTGTGCATGTGCATGCATGTGTGCATGCGTCTATGCGTGTGTATGTGTGTGTGCGTTTCTGTTCGAGTTTGTGTGTGTGTCTGTGTGTGTGTGTGTGTGTGTGTGTGTGTGTGTGTGTGTTGACTGACAGATGAGAGATCAGAACTCGCAGCTGAGTGACCTTTTAGAACATTAGAGCCCTGCGGCCGAGTGGCAGGGTCACTCTCCAACAGAGCCAGAGCAAAGGGCAGCGTCAGTCACTCACAACACTCCCCTCACTGAGACACACACACACACACACACACACATATGTGTACACACACAGACACACACGCACACACACACACACATATGTGTACACACACATGTGTACATACACACGCACGCACGCGGACACACACACACACTCACACACACACACACACACACCTAATGTTTACACAAAGACACAGTATGAACAGCAGTGTTTTTGGTGCTTTGTGTGTTTTACGCTGCTGAAGCTTGTGTGACCCGCAGGACTGGACTCATTGACCTTGCGTGACCTCTGACCCCCGGGGAGGCTGTTATACGCTCGTAGAAGCACCTGGTTTGACCCCTGACCTGACGGCCTGTTTGTTTGTTCCTGTCAGGAAGGCCCAATTAACCCCAAGCACAAACACTCCCAAAGCACATCTCACCAGACTCATACACAACACCAGAGAAACGAGGGAAAGGGGGGCAGAGAAAGAGAGGAAGAGAGAGGGAGAGAGAGATAGAGAGAGACAGAGAGAGGGTGAGGAGAGACAGAGAATGAGAGGAAAAGAGAGAGAAAAAGAGGTAGAAAGAGAAAGGGACAGAGAGAGGGGGAGAGAAAGAGAGAGAAAGAGGAACAGGGGAAACAGAGAAAGAGAGAGAGAGAAAGAGGGAAGACAGAGAAAGAGATGATTGATTGATTGAGTGATTGATTGATTGATTAATTTAATGACCACACAGCCAGGCTGGTGGATAGAGATAGAGAGAGATAGAGAGAAAGCAAAATCATTTTTACCTGTTTCACATGTTAATTCTTCACTATGAGCACCTTAAAACATGTCATGATGCCTACTGTACAATAAGTATATGTACTCTTTTGATCCCATGAGGGAAATTTGGCCTCTGCATTTATCCCAATCTGTGAATTAGTGAAACACACTCAGCACACAGTGAACACACAGTGAAGTGAAGCACACACTAATCCTGCTACAGCGGCGATTGGGGAGCAGTGAGGGGTTAGGTGCCTTGCTCAAGGACACTTCAGCCGTTATACTGGTTGGAGATCGAACCGGAAACCCTCCGGTTGCAAGTCTGAAGCGTTAACCAGTAGGCCATGGCTGCCCCTCATGGCTGCCCCAATCAGACTCCACATGAATGAAAGAGTTTTTTGCTTCCCACAGGGACGCTGTGTGGCTAGTTGCGTTGTTTCATTTTACATTAGATTACATTTGGCTGACACTTTTTAACCCAAAGCGACTTCCAACGAGGGAAACAATCAATGTAGAGTGCGATAAGGACAAGTTAGTGCAGCAGTGATATGAGTGCTACTTCCACACAGTCAAGTGTGAGTTCTTGTAAGTGCTAGAATTGGCAAGTCTAGTTGTAGGTAGAGCTACAAGTGGAGATACTCTCTGAAGAGCTAGGTCTTCAGGAGTTTTTTTCACTAATGCATATGCTTTAATGGGATGGTCAAGGGAAAAGTGGGAGTTCACGCATTTGGGAGAAGAAGCGTTAACAGCGAGAGATTGAAGATCCCATATTATACTTTTTTTCCAACAAGTCAAAATAGGCCAATGGGTTGCACAAAACATGTCCCTGAAGCTGTTTGCGCAAAAATTCCTCTCAGATTACACACTATACCAGCTCCATTCTCACCAGCTTCAGTCTCTTTTAGAATAGGCTGTTTCTTGTGGTCTGTTGCCTTAAAGTGTAATTCCAGCAAAAATTGACCCAAGGGTGTTTTTTTGCATTAAAACATCAAATAAGCTGTAGTATTTTTCATTGATCAACCACTACAGCTTGCTCCGGTATAGCCCCAAACAGTAGATTAGTTAAGGGCAATGAGCAAAACACTTCCCAATATCATTTTTTTAACTTTGCTAAATTTTACTCAAGTACAAGTAAAAGTACAACAGTCAGATGTCTACTTAAGTAAAAGTACTGAAGTACTTGTTTTTAAAAGTACTTGAGTATCAAGAGTACAAGAGTAGCCTACATTTTCTAAATATTGCATTTCTACTGCCACAGTGCTTACATTTATGTACAGAAACGTCCTACATGGAGTTATGAAAAATGCTAATGTTAATACCTTGGAGAATGTAAAATGAATTGGAAGTAATTTCAAAAAGTCATTTTCATCTTTTTACCATGTTGCCAGGGATGGGCAGTATTTCTAATACATGTATTTAAAATACGTATTTCAAATACATGTATTTAAAATACGTATTTCAAATACAAAAATACTATTTTGTAATTGAAACACTTGAAGCAAAAACTATCATTAAAATTAGTAGTTTGGAGAGGTGGGGCCACATGTTGGCATATTCCCGGGATGGACCTGCTGCTTCTTCATCCATTGTTTCGTCCATGGTTTCGTCTCTTATCTAAATCTGGCCATGGAGTTGACTTTGGTGGAAAGCTGAAGGTGATTGCTGATAGGCTGTCCCAATCAGTGGCGCCTGCACAATCCAATCACGTTTGAGAGGGAAACAAGAAATTGAGGGTTTCCGAGATTTTTCTTTTTTCCTTTTTTAGTAGTAGGCTAGTAGTAACGGGTACTCACGGTTATGGATAGAAATGTAGTGGAGTAAAGAGTACAATATTTGCCTCTCAAATATACTTGAGTAAAGTCATGAGTACTCCCCAAAAATGATACTCGAGTAAAGTACAGATCCCTCAAAATTGTACTCAAGTACTGTACTCAAGTAAATGTACTCCGTTACTGTCAGGCTCTGCTGTGTAGGGACCCTGAGCAAGCTACTGACGACAGAAGATGTTAGGAAGGCATACAGGAAGGTATATGGTACCATTGGCACTGTCATTTCAGGTAGATTAAGAATACCACGTGCCTACAATTTCCTTCACAGACAAAAATACAGCATTTTCAATGAACCACATCAAAATCAATAGGCCAAAATAATGTGTTAACACAGTGATATATTCGAACATCTACAAAGCCAGTTGAAGGACCTTCATCAAACTTCATATTTGAGAACTTCAGAAGAGACTCAAAGAGAGAGAGAGTTACAGATGAGGTGTGTGTGTGTGTGTGTGTGTGTGTGTGTGTGTGTGTGTGTGTGTGTGTGCATGTGTGTGTTAGAAAGACTGGCCCTAGGTTTGTCTGTGTCAAGCCCTTGATCCC
>NW_027468620.1:40809830-40822330 GCF_046254945.1 Alosa pseudoharengus | reverse complement strand
AAACGGTTCCTGTTGATATTTTGCAGTTTCAGAAAACAATTCCGCCACAGACCAGGAACCTCCAGGTCTAAAGTCATTGGCGCAAATTCAGATGCTATTTTAAGGGCGCATGCATGGCCACAGGCCTGCATGAATGAATGCTATGCACACCGATCTACAGACACCCTGTGCACAGATGGAAACATTCAAAGCCTTGATAATATTTGTCCGTTTCCTGGTTTTGTTTGTGCATTGGTCAACTAAAAATTTAGTAGCCTATATAGTACATCTACATGCAATATCTTTACAACAACGCCTAATTACGACCTATTAATTTGGACAACTTTATACAGCCCTATAAAAGCTAAAGTTGTATGGCTTTAAACATTGTGTGCGCTTTAACATCAGCCTATACGCATTATTCCAGCTGCGCTAAGGTTTTGACAAGCACCACAATTTTGCCTACCTTGTTGTAGCCCATCTGAAATAACTCCAAACTTTGCTATGTTCCCTCCATTTTCAAAAAACCTTTATATATCCATGATGGCCTTGAAGTCTTGATTTTGTGAATTTGCTTAAATAAGCTTATTATGTGTTGTTAACCAGCAACCATAGACAGTAAAAGAAAGCAGCAAGTAGCCTTGGCTACAATTTCTGTAGTTGCTGCGTCCATTCATTGCTATTCTCTCTCCTGCTCAAACAAAAGTTGTGCGTGCATTGAGTTGATGATAATGTGTTTACAAACTCTACTTTACATAAAATATTGTAAATAGCCTAATGTCATGCAGTTAATGGGATACTGTGCAGAGTTGGAAAGTTAGGTCAACTTGGAAACTGTTTCTCGTTGTTGAGTTGCCTGTTGGTAAGGTACAGCCGTAGCTTACACCTGCAGGAGTGCTTGCTTGGGCGCCTGTGTTGCGCAATGCACTTTGCTCCTCTCATCTATACGACGCAGTTCCCATTTCTCCAAACCATACATAATTACAAGGACAAATATTGCTACACGAGGGAAATCAGTGTGGTGTCTGATGTGAAAAAACAGGTATAAATCTAGCGAACACATTTCCACGAATCACGGATGTGTTGATGACATAAATTAAGAAATATTAAAGGACTTAATGAGACCTGATGTTGAACTGCATGCCGATGCCATTTAACCCAAATGCCCCAGCAGCAGCATGGGAGAGGAGAGCTTATCTGACAGATCTGCATTGTCTATAGTGAGGTAATATTAGATTAGATACATTGCAAAAATATCACCATGCATTCATAACCTCGTGATTCAGTGAGAGTGATCCCAAAACATCGGAAAGTGACATTTCTGTATTACATTTTGTCAAGAGGAAAAATCAATAGCAAACTGTTCCCAACTGACTATAGCGCTGTGAACCGTTCCTGGCTGCGCCTGGCAATTCCGCCATCATAATAGCAATCCGCTATGGAACAAGCGTGCCTGTTGTTAAAGGGAATGTGAGATGACGCTCTGATTGGTTTATTGCACGTTACGCACAAACCACACCCATGAGTAATGTAGCTACTACAGACCATCCCATTTTAGATTTGCGTCGGGCGCAACAGTCATGATCCCGCCGGTAAAATAGAAACAGCGCCCAAGATCCGCCCACAAAGAAATTTGCGCAAAGTCGATTGCGCTAAAGTGCAAGATAGAGCCCTAGATCTGCTAGTAGGCAGCACGTCTTCAACCCCATACTGTATGCTAAAACTGTACCGGTGAATAGGTGGGGAGCTGGGGCCATGGGGTCGTGGTAGTGTAGTGCTTAGGGAGCTGAGCTAGCATGCAGTAGCCTGAAAAGTTGTGGGTTCAATTCCCGGCTTCCACAGTTGTGCCCTTAAGCAAGGCACTCAACCCCAAGCTGCTCCGGGGGCAATGTAATCACTTGTAATAGAATGGACATAATAAGTCACTCGTAATAGAATGGACATATTATGTAAGTCACTTGTAATATAATTGCCGTAAGTCACTTGTAATATAATTGCCATATGTAAGTCACTTGTAATATAGTTGACATATGTAAGTCACTTGTAATATTATTGCCTTATGTAAGTCACTTGTAATGTAGTTGACATATGTAAGTCACTTGTAATATAATTGCCATATGTAAGTCACTTGTAATATAGTTGACATATGTAAGTCACTTGTAATTTTATTGCCATATGTAAGTCACTTGTAATATAATTGCCATAAGTCACTTGTAATATGATTGCCATATGTAAGTCACTTGTAGTATAATTGCATATGTAATAGAGATGCGCGGTTCGCGGTTACAGCCGCGGACTCCGCGGTTAAACCGCGGATTGGGCGGATGACGTGAAGAAATATAATATTTTAATTAAATTCGGGCGGGTGGCGGTTGAACCAATCAAATGAAAAAAATATAGCCTATACATTGTTAAATTGTGTTACCTACATCCGAAAAAAACGAACACACTTTGAAATAGTCAAATTTTCATCAGGCAGTTTGGCCTAGTTGCTTCTATGCATGCTGCTTTGTTTATCTATCAGAGACGGTGTTGCGGAATTGGTGTATTCCATGTTTCACTGAGCAACCCCTCACGCACGCACACACATACACACACACACACACACTAAAGGTAACAAAGTTTAAATTAAGTAGCCTATCGTAGCCTACCAGCATGTTTTTTCTCTCCAGTGTGCAATAAGAAAGTAGAATAGGCTACAGTGCAAGTTGAGTCGCGTCTCGTTGGAGAGCCTTGGTAGGCCACTAAGCAAATCTGCAACCTATGAGTCCAGCTGCCAGTATTGGAGGAGGCCTAAACATCTCGTAGATGAGACTGACTGGGTTATTTTGTTTCGACATTATATATAAAACACATAGTCATTTTAGCCTACCATTTAGGGAATAGGCATTTAAAAGGGAGACAGATTATGGTGTGATATGACTCAGAACTGACATCGGGCAATGGCAGTGCGAGATGTTCAGAACGTAAGAGCTAAAACTTCTACAAGCTCAGTAACATCCACAGCGGAAAAAAGAAGGTAAGAAAAATAGTCGGAAAACTTAGATGTGTAAGGCAAGCAAGCAAGTTGTTACTAAAAATGTAAACATGCACGTTGCACTGCTGTGCGGTGGGTTACAGTGCGTAAAGTAGCCTATAATGTTAATGACTTGTTATTTTAAGGATTTCTTTCTTTTTGCAAAAAATAAAGTACAATAGGCATTAATTAGTAGGCTAAATAGCAGCATGTTGAAATGGTGTGCTAAATTGCGTTTTTTATTACAATGATACAATTGTAGGCTACAGGCTGCGTTTTATTTGGAGACTTTTGCGAGACAGAGACTGAGTTTGCTGCTGATATTCTGGGGATAGGCTACAACATAGCCAATGTAGGACTTTAGCCTTTTAATATATTTGCTGCATTGGATCAGTCTTTCTAGAACAGGCAAGAGCTTTCTAGCCTCACGTCAGCAGCACCGCATCACCCATATACATTAAAACAACCAGCGGATGGCGGGCGGGTGCGGATTTGAAAATTGGTCAAAAAACGTTGGTGCGGATAGATGGCGGATGGATGATAAGTTTTGCTATGCGGTTACGGTTGAAATAATAGCCCATCCGCGCATCTCTAATATGTAAGTCACTTATAATAGTATTCAGGGTTGGGTAGTAACGGATGTAATCTGGATTACGTAATCAGATTACAAAAATCAAGTAACTATAATCAGCCCAGATTACGATAAAAAAATTGTGTAATCAGATTACAGTTACATTGTTTGTCAGGGTGGTCAGAGGAATCAAATGCAGATTACCGAATATCTTGCAGTCTTGGTTTATTGGTGTGAAAAATAGCCAATACTCCACAAACTTGGTCATCAAACAAAAACAGGCTCTTGAAAACAAAAGACCTCTCAGGCGGGGTAGTTTCAAAACTAAACAGAGCACAAAAAACTGAAGTCAGCCGAGCTTACGTGCTGGGTACAGGTAGTCTTAGGCAGGTCTCACAAACACAGACACGACGATCAGACAAAGAACAATGAACAACACGGGGTTTAAATACTCAACAAACGAACGGAGATAAAATGCAGGTGGGAAGGTAATTGGGAGATAATAGGCAAGACAGGAAACAGACCAAATAAGGACAAGGGTGTGGCAACAGGAAAAAACTGAAATGTGAAACAAAACATAGATCAACACCAGAGGGAGCCAAAAACAACCAGTCCTATAGGCTCCCTGACAGTACCCCCCCCTTAACGACGCCTCCCGGTGTCGATCTCCGGGGCCCCGGAACGCTGTCGAAAGTCCCTGATTAGAGAAGGATCCAGGATGTCCCGGGCCGGAACCCAAGACCTTTCTTTGGGGCCGTAGCCCTCCCAGTCCACCAGGTACTGGAGGCCACGACCCCGACGACGAACTTGAAGCAAACGGCGTACAGAAAACGCCTCAGATCCATCGACCAGACGGGGGGGTGGTGGGGGTTTGGGTGCGGGGCACATGGGTCTGCAAACAAAGGGCTTGATGCGGGACACATGGAAGGTGGGATGGATGCGGCTGAGGGGGGGAGGGAGTTTCAGACGAACCGCCGAGGGGCTGAGGACCTTGCTGATGGGGTACGGACCAATGAAGCGGGGATTTAACTTGGGCGAGACCACCTTCAGGGGGAGATCACGGGTTAACAGCCAGACCCGCTGTCCTTGGACATAGTGTGGAGCCTTGGAGCGATGGCGATCCGCCTGTACCTTGACCCTCGCCTGGACCCGAAGCAGAGTTGCCCTGGTGCGCTTCCACGTCCGTCGGCATCGTCGGATGAAGGCCTGTGCCGACGGAACCCCAACATCCTCCTCCTGAGCTGGGAACACTGGAGGCTGGTAGCCGAGGCAACACTGGAATGGGGACAGGCCTGTGGAAGACGCCGGCAAGGAGTTAATTGAAGACTCCAGGACATTGGATCTTGGGAAACCAGGCAGCGCAGAACGGTCTCCGCCTGCTGATTGGCACGCTCCGTCTGACCATTAGTCTGCGGGTGGAAACCTGAGGACAGACAGACTTTGGCACCCAACAGTTTACAGAAGGCGCGCCAAAAATTAGAGGTAAATTGAGGGCCCCTATCGGAAACCACGTTAACTGGGAGACCATGTAACCGGAGTACATGTTGAATAACAAGCTCGGCAGTCTCTTTGGCAGATGGAAGTTTGGGTAGATGCGGACAGGTGGACAGATTTAGAAAAACGATCAACAATAGTGAGAATGGTGGTGTTACCATGGGATGTGGGCAGGCCAGTGACAAAGTCTAGGGCTATGTGGGACCAGGGTCTCTTGGGGACCAGGAGGGGTTGCAGAAGGCCAGCAGGTGGTTGGTTAGATGGTTTGTTCTGGGCACATGTAGGACAGGCATCCACAAAGCGCTTTACATCTCTCTCCATAGCAGGCCACCAGAAGCGCTGTCGTATAAACGCCATATTGCGCCTCACGCCAGGGTGGCAGGTTAGTTTAGTGGTGTGAGCCCACTGCAAGACCTGGGGACGGACAGATTGAGGCACAAAAAGTCGGTTAGGAGGACAGGCAGAAGGAGTGGACTCACCAGACTGGGCAGTGCGGACGGTGGACTCTATGTCCCATGTGACGGCCCCCACAACACACTGAAGAGGCAGGATGGTACTGGGAGCGGGCACAGAACCAGAATCTGGGAACTGGCGGGAGAGTGCGTCAGGTTTGCCATTCCTAGAGCCTGGACGGAAAGACAGAGAGAAGTTGAACCTGGAGAAGAACAGAGACCAACGGGCTTGACGAGGATTTAAGCGTTTGGCTGAACGCAAGTATTCCAGGTTTTTGTGGTCTGTCCACACTAAAAATGGCTTCTCAGTGCCCTCCAACAGATGGCGCCACTCCTCGAGTGCGAGCTTGACGGCCAGCAGCTCTCTGTCTCCTACGTCATAGTTGCGCTCGGTTGGGGTGAGTCGATGGGAGTAAAACGCGCAGGGATGGATCTTCTGATCGGTGGCGGAGCGCTGGGACAGAACCGCCCCCACCCCTACATTTGAGGCATCTACCTCAACAATGAATTGGCGATTTGGGTCTGGACGGCACAAAATAGGGGCAGTAGTTAAAAGCTTCTTAAGCTGCACAAAAGCCTCTTCGGCGGCAGGGGTCCAGGAAAAAGGTACCTTGGAAGAAGTCAAGGACGTGAGGGGCGCGGCCACTGTGCCATAATTTCTTATAAAACGTCTATAAAAGTTAGCAAATCCCAGAAACGCCTGGAGCTCCCGTCTAGTGGTTGGCTGAGGCCAGTTAGTAACAGCCTTGACCTTGGGACTATCCATCTTAATTCCCCCAGATGTTATTACGAAGCCCAGGAAGGAAATTGTCTCTTTGTGGAATTCACATTTCTCTGCTTTGACGAAGAGTTGATTCTCGAGCAAGCGTTGTAGGACACAGCGGACATGTTGAACATGCTGGGAGACAGATTGGGAAAAAATCAAAATGTCATCCAGATAAACAAACACAAATTTTCCCAACAGGTCCCGGAGGACATCATTTATAAGACACTGGAAAACGGCTGGGCAATTAGTTAGACCGAAAGGCATGACCAGGTATTCATAGTGGCCAGATGGCGTGTTGAATGCAGTTTTCCACTCATCCCCTTCCCTTATTCAGACCAAATGGTAGGCACTACGGAGGTCGAGTTTTGAAAAAATCTTGGCCCCCTGTAGTTGCTCAAAAGCCGACGACATCAAGGGGAGCGGGTAGCGGTTCTTGATGGTGATGTCATTCAGACCCCTGTAATCTATGCAGGGGCGCAAGGAGCCGTCTTTCTTCCCCACAAAGAAAAAACCCGCCCCGGCAGGAGAGGAGGAGGGTCGAATGATTCCTGCGGCTAGAGAGTCCCCAATATATTCATTCATGGCCTTAGTTTCAGGAATGGATAATTGGTAGAGACGACCCCTAGGGGGCGACGTACCTGGCAGAAGATCAATGGCCATATCATACGGGCGGTGAGGTGGCAATGAGGTAGCTCGGGCCTTGCTGAAAACAGCCTTGAGATCCAGATACTCCGGGGGTACCCCAGACAGGTCGTCAACGAGAGGAGCTGCACTAGAAGGACCTGAAGACAGAGGAATGAGGGCATTACGCAGACAATTAGACATACAGGAAGAGCTCCAACCCATTATGTTGCCCCTAGCCCAATCTATGTGTGGGTTATGTCTGACCAGCCATGGATGGCCCAGGACCACAGGTGCATGTGGCGACTCTAGCAGGTGAAAGGACAACACCTCCTGGTGGTTTCCAGAAATTAGCAGACCCAAGGGTGGGGAGACGTGGGACACCAGGGCCAATTTCGCCCCCGTCAAGGCCTTTGCCTCAAGAGGCTGTTGGAGCTTGATGGGCGAGAGACAGAGTTCAGCAGGGATTCACTGGAGGCAGCTGGAGGTGGTGAGACACTATGGGTTGATGCAGCAGGTGACCTCCATCCTCGGTTATAATCTCGCTCGCTATAACGCTGCTTAAACCGCTTTTCAATGCGGATCGCTAGGTCCACCAGACCATCAAAGTCCTGAGGCAACTCACGGGTAAGCAGTTCATCCTTGATGGATTCAGAGAGACCATTGAGGAAGACATCAAACTGGGCATCGATATTCCAGCCACTGGTGGTCGCTAGAGTGCGAAAATCGATGGCAAAATCTGACACAGACCTCTTCCCCTGTCTGGACTGGAGTATCTCCCTGGCGGCCTCCCGACCCTGGAGAGATCTGTCGAAGACCTTGATCATCTCCGCGGTGAAGTCATCAAAGGAGCGGCAGGCTGGAGCATCTGCGTTCCATATGGCCGTTCCCCACTCACGGGCCCGGCCCGTCAGGCGAGTAATGACATAGGCAATCTGGGACCGGTCGGTTGGGAAGGTTGCTGGTTGAAGCTGGAACACCAGGGAGCACTGGGATAGAAAAGACCTGCAGGTTCCAGGATCCCCACTGTAGGGTTCAGGAGGAGGCAGACGAGGCTCAGGGTTAGGATTCTGCTGCGTGGGAAAAGAGGCTGAGCCAGTCACTCGGGACTGAGGCGGCGGCTTGGACACCGTGAGCTGGAGGTGTTGCAGCTGGGCAGCCAGATCGGTGAGGTTGGATGCAACGGAATCCAAGGACCTCTGCACAGAATCGAACTGGTTCTCATGTTTCCCAATCATCACTCCCTGTCTCTCCAGAACAGACTTGAGCTGTGTGAAATCTGCTGATTCCATCCTGGTCTGATCGTACGGTCAGGGTGGTCAGAGGAATCAAATGCAGATTACCGAATATCTTGCAGTCTTGGTTTATTGGTGTGAAAAATAGCCAATACTCCACAAACTTGGTCATCAAACAAAAACAGGCTCTTGAAAACAAAAGACTAGTGATGTGCCCAATGAAGCGAGGCTTCGGAGCTTGTGTCGAGCAGAAAGGGGCGTGCCAGATGAAGCCCCGGTTCGAGGCTTGTGTCGTTTCCATAAAAATCACGTGACTGATGACAAACGAGGCCTCGGTTTGTGAGTGTGACGTCTGAAGCTTCGTTTGGGACACACACCCACGTGACTGCTTCGGAATCTGATTCAAAGGCTTTGAATTGCGCAAACCAGGGCACCCGCTCTAGTGTCGGAATGAGTTGTGTTGTATTGCAAGAGCCAGGCGAAATTTGTGGGTAGCCCTGATTTATATAGGATGCTTGCTCTGTTTGTGAATTTACGTTCTTTTCTTTCCGGAAAATGTCCATAATCCATAATATCATGCACATATAGAAATAAAGAAGAAATAGCCTAGGCCTAGCCTAAATCTTTGCCATTTAGAACAATGACATTAAAACGTGTCTGCGTTGCAGTCTCAACTTCAATCATGTCATTTAAAAGCAATACAGGCTAATATTTTCTATGTAGGCCTAACAATACTGGCTGACATAATATTTTCCTTTTATTGAAAGTTTGATTCATGAAACGTCAAACTATGTCAGGCCATGTAGGGTTTGGTTTAATTAGGCGCCTGGTCGTTTCCTTTTCACTCTCGTCCATAGCGTGTTGAGGTTGATAATACTTCGTCCTGGTTCAGAAGCTAAGTAGTGTCTACTGCGGTCGTTAAGTGGATGGGAGACCGATTGGATCGATCATTGACTGGGATGATTTCACGCCTCCACGGAAACACCAATCTTCACGTGATAACGAGTGACGGGATTATGTTGCCTAATCGTATTTTATTGTATTGAATTGAGACAAACAGAAATGCACATTTCTTGCAACACTTTTAATGTAATGAATGAGAACATTTCGAAGCTTTGGCATTGTGTTGAACGTGTAGGCATTCTTTTCACTAGTCCGTGACTGCGGGGCTTTATGCAAACCACCAGATGTCGCTGTGTTTTCCTTATCTTCCATGTTTCGAAGCTTCGACACATTACTCGGCACATTAGGGAAATGTGCCGAGTAGCGCTCGAGGCTTCATTTACCCATCACTACAAAAGACCTCTCAGGCGGGGTAGTTTCAAAACTAAACAGAGCACAAAAAACTAAAGTCAGCCGAGCTTACGTGCTGGGTACAGGTAGTCTTAGGCAGGTCTCACAAACACAGACACGACGATCAGACAAAGAACAATGAACAACACGGGGTTTAAATACTCAACAAACGAACGGAGATAAAATGCAGGTGGGAAGGTAATTGGGAGATAATAGGCAAGACAGGAAACAGACCAAATAAGGACAAGGGTGTGGCAACAGGAAAAAACTGAAATGTGAAACAAAACATAGATCAACACCAGAGGGAGCCAAACACAACCAGTCCTATAGGCTCCCTGACATTGTTGGGGATTACCTGATTACATTTTATCATGCAACTTTTTTTTGAAGCAGTTCATTCGGATGTTCACTTTTTAGACATTTTTAGTTAAGTACAAAATTATTCATACCCCTGGCAAATATTGATTTTCTCTTGACCAATATGTTTGTTCTTACTTAAAATGACAGATGCCAAAAGGTTGCAAGACAATGTGGTAAAAACATGGAATAAAAAAAAGTGTTTTTATCTTTTTTTTACATTTTTATGAAAAATTGCGTGTTCAAAATTATTCATACCGTTTTTAAACAATCACTGGAAACATCTTTATTTACCACCACAGCTCTCAAAATGGTTCATATAATACCCACCAAGCCTCTTCATGTCTCCACAATGATTGTAGACTGCACCTTTTCAGCAGCAATCTGGGGTTTGAGGCAGGAACGATTATTTGCCATCACTTTGGCCTTGTGCTCACTTTTTTGACGGATTGAGGTCCGCTCTAAAATGTTGATATTGTTCTCTGTTAACCATTTCTTGCCTTGTTTGGCTGTATGTTTTGGATCATTGTGTGGTTTAATTTTCAAATGCTGCCTTTTGGGGCAGCCATGGCCTACTGCAGTGTTTTTCAACCACTGTGCCGGGGCACACTAGTGTGCCGTGAGAGATCATCAGGTGTGCCGCAGAAAATTACCCAAATATCAATCACTGGTCCAGAAAAGCAACTGTTGCATTAAAGAATTTATAACCACATGCTCTCATTGATTGTATGATTGCACTATTTGTGGTATGCAGGCATTGTACCCATATCCAGTATTCACAGAATCATCACATATCCAGTTCATAACAACAATTAAATTAGATATAGTCACCTACAAATGAAACAGAGGGCGCTTGTTTTATTGAGCAGGTCTTGCATAGAAGCCATAATAAGGCCATATCTGTGTATTATTTGAAATACTAACTTACATACTATTGGGGCAGGTCTCTCGGCACACTGCCTGATCTTTTCCTCCTAATCTTAATGTAGCCTCTTGTAACCGTTTACTTTGAGAAAGTCACCAGGTCCCCCTGGTTGAAAAACATCCCAAAATAATCATTTTCTCACCCCCACAATTGAAATGGACATGGTGTCATTTGGGTTTAATGCTTCCCTTTTTTATGCAATCTCAGGCCATGTCCCTGGGTCACAAAAATCCAGCGAAAGCTAAATTCTTTGTCCAGGTGTGCCCTTATAAAGGTTTAGCTGAGTTGTGCATGTCTGGAGAAGAGTGGAGAAAAATAGAATGAGAATTCTTTCATCAATTCTGTGGTGGTGTCTTTTACTTAATGGGCATATTTATTGAAGTAATCCTAAAGTAATCAGATCACGTTACATGTTTTTGGTAATCCAACTTACGTTACTGATTAAAAAAATTGCCATGTAATTTGTAGTCAGTAATGGATTACATTTCAAAGTAATCTGAATCAACCCTGATAGTATTGCCATATGTAAGTTACTTGTAATAGGATTGCCATTTGTAAGTCACTGTGGATGAAAAGTGTCTGCTGAATGAATACATGTAAATGTAAATGCATACCATTTTTCAGTGGGTTATCATAACATGACAATATCTTTAAGGTTCCTCCCCAGCATGCTTTAATGAGCTACTGTAGACATCAGGAGCACCCCAGGCCTGAATTTCAATAGGCTGGGTGGGACCATAGACTATATATACAGTCTATGGGGTGGACAGACATGATTTACTGTAACTGTGGAGGGGATAGTCAATTGTTTTCTGTTTCATTTAAAGAGATGGGAAGGATGGATAGAGTAGTGTTAATTTCGTCAGACGAGACGAGAGGAAATATGTTCGTCAACGACCTTTTTTTTCATGACTAAGACGAGACGATGACGAGACGGCAGTAATGTCCTGAAACACTGACTAAGACTATCTTAAGATGCATTATTGTTGATGAAAAAAGACGAGACTAAAATGTTTTGCATGAAATAAAAACTAAGATAAAATCTCCCTTCATGTTCGTCTACAAAATGAGAAGACAGAATATCTAGCTGTTATGTTTTCAAAATATTCATACGCAACAGCTTTCCTGTAGGCTAGTCTACGTGCTGCTGCTGCAACCCTGTGGCTGCAACACGAAACTACATGGAACAAGAACACTGGAGATTTCTGCCAGAGTTAGCAAGCTAACTACCTAAGCTTTATGCCACAATGCTACATACCCAGAAGTTGAAGCTTCTCTCATACAAATTAACATCCCCCAGAATGTCCATACGAAAAAGTTCAGCATGTAATGTCAACTATTCATCTAGTTAGACTGATGATGCAAAGTTTGCTAGCAAGTAAGCTAATATGGAAAGTTCGCTAGCAAGTTAGCTATATGGCTAAGATGGAGAGTCTGTTTGGGGAATGTGTTGTGTTTGGGCGCATATCGCCATCTAGCGAGGCGGAGTAAACATTTAATAGTTTGGCCTACGACAGTGTTCCTCAAACTTTTTCAGTTTCAGGACCACTTAACTAACCCTAGCTAAAAAAAAAAAAAAAAAGATTAGACCTACTTCAACAGTAGCCTATAATTAGTCTACACAATAGGCCTACTCACTGAACCAACTTGCTTATTGTCTTTGCACTTTGCTTATTGTGTCAGAGCAGCGGTTCCCAAACTTTTCCCCCCGCGTACCACCGCCTACATTCCGACTCGGCTCGCGTACCCCCACCATAAGACACATAAAAACGTAACACATTCTATAACCCC
>NW_027468620.1:40792330-40804830 GCF_046254945.1 Alosa pseudoharengus | reverse complement strand
GCCGTGGTTCGACTGGCAGGGGCACCTGCATTGTGCGCTGGTGACCCGGGTTCGATTCCCGCCCAGTGGTCCTTTCCTGATCCCACCCCAACTCTGTATATATCGTGGCTGTTGTCATGCACTATCAACTGTTGTTGTAGAACAGGCATATACATATATATTTTTGTATTTTATTTGGTTTAGTATTATTTTCTTTCAATGAGCAAACATTACACACACAAGCACTCACTCAAACAAACACATACACACAATTTAGATATTAATTCATTTAAAACACACACACACAGATACAGTATACACAAAATCACATACACTCATTCATTTAAAAGATGCCAAAACATAAACATACAAATATACAGACAGTCATACACACACAGACACAAACACACACACACACACACACACACACACACACAAAGGCATGACATGTTTGCAAAACAGGCATAAAACACAAGAGCACACACACTCATCTCTGCTGCTCGCTATTGTCCAGTGCTCTCATCTCCCCAGCCATGGAAAATAACTAAGAGTTTAACTCTGTTAACAGGCTGTTTTTGGCACTCACTCACTCACACACACACACACACACACACACACACACACACACACTGATAGTCGCAGCACTGCTGGGAGCTAAATAAGAAATCGATACTGACCAGGCTGCCTGCTCGGGGTGGAGCGTTTTTAGCAGCGTTTTTTTCCCCCAGCCTCTCCCGTGGCCTGCGTTTGGGAGAGGGCTATCGATTTTCCCTTTCCGCCTATCCTCCCCTTTTCTCTTTCAATAACTATCACATCTGCGTACTGTACAGCATGTGTGTGTGTGGGTGTGTGTCTGTTTGCATCGCTGTCCGTGTGTGTGGGTTAGTGTTTTGGATTTGCACTTCAGAGTTCCACATGGGGATGTTTACTGTAGGTGTGTGTGTGTGTGTGTGTGTGTGTGTGTGTGTGTGTGTGTGTGTGTGTGTGTGTTTTACAGAGATCGTGGAGAGGAAGATAGACATATTCTCTACCCAGGTGTACATAAATAGTTCTGTATGAGTCTTCTGTGTGTGTGTGTGTGTGTGTGTGTGTATGTGTGAGAGAGAGGAAGATAGACATATGCTCAACCCAGGTGTACATTAATAGTTCTGTATGAGTCTCTGGGCCAGATGTACTAACGCTTTTGCGCCCACTTCAGGCGTATTTGTCTCGCAATGTGCGTGTAAAATCATTGTGAGGTACAAACAGGCCGCAATGATGTAAAAGCACAAACTGCCTGTTGCGGGAGCTGAAAGTGGCAGATTGCGTTTGTCATGTCATGCATATGCATTCATGGGAGGATCCAGGGGAAAGTGGGAGTTTAGCGTAAAAAGATGGGAGGGCAAGAGTAAAGAGCGCCTAATTATGTATTCCGCGGTATGTACAAAGACTGCTCCTGAAAGTGCACGTCTATTCTGTGCCTAAATACTTCCGCCTTGTAAAAGCAATGCGTCAATAAGAGAACCTTTCAAAGACAACAGAATCGCTATTTAGAGCACTAGTTTTTGTGGTGAAAGTATTTGTACTACCAAAAGCAACATCAACTTTCGTTGGCCTTTCGAATGTCTTACTTTCACTTTCACGTCATTCACTTAAACTTTCCTACTTGCTAGATTTGACCAATCTTCCATAGCCTACGTGCACAAGTAGTTTGAGTAGAACTACTGATCTTCCTTATCTCCCTGCTTGTTTACATCTTATCATGTATGGTATCATTTCATGATCGCTAAACGTTTGATTCTTTTTAATGTTGTCATCAGTTAACTTCATTCAACTGCGCTTGTATGTAGGCACTGCCATTCAGTTGTGGACGTTCGTAAATTGCGTTTATGGGCGGAGAAAGGCAGAGAAAGGCACAGTTTACAGTAAGGATTGAACGATTGATAAATACGACGGAAACTTGGGTCTGACAGCGTTCGCAAACTGCGGTGTGTCCATGATGCTGATAACGCTATGTTCGCAAATGTACGTACATATGGCCCTCTGTGTTTGTGTGTCTGTGTGCGGAGAGAGAGAGAGAGTACATGCATGAGAGAGGAAGATAGACATATGCTCTACACATGTGTACATAAATAGTTATGTGTGGTGTGTGTGTGTGAGAGAGAGAGGGAGAGAGAGAGAGAGGCTGGCTGTGTTGAGCTCAGAGGTGCGTTCAAATTGGCAAACATTCATGAATGTTTGCAGACACTAGCTAGCAAAGAGTTTGAGGAGGTAGTTCCACGTGAACGTAAAGGGGAGTTGGAAGGTTACCTTTGAGATGGAATGTGTACTCAAAATGTGTTCAAATTGAGCTGTTTAGAGGAAAGGACAGGAGGAAATAGACCCCGCCGGGGCTACAATGGGTTAGCAGCTCATTGTGGCAGTAGCCCATAAGCTATGGACTGCACCCTACTAAGCTACAGTACGACATAATGAAAAAATACCGCTAGAGTCAGCGAGAGCAGGGGCGGAAGATGACTCACTTGTGATAGACATGGTTACTGACCCTGGAACGAATTTGATTACGAGTAAGGAAAACATGTTTGTGGAAGCCACTAGTTCAGAGAAAACTGAGAAAAAGCTGCAGATGTGTGTGTGTGGTTGGCAGAAGGTTACAAGTCTAAAGGGCCTGAAAATTCATCAAGGGAAAAAGAAGTGCTTGGTAGAGGGAACACAGGGTCCCCGCATTGATAGCTATTTCTTAAGAAGTGCATCAAGTCAGTCGGTTGAAGTTCAGCGACAGGAAGAAACCCACAGTTCGCAGGACATCAGTACCCCTGTTGTTGAGGTAAGTTCCAGCACTGAGGCAGAGAGAGAGGCCAGTCAGCCAAGGAGGGAGAAGATTAATGGTCATAGGCCTGGGGTTAGATGGCCAGGCGCAGCAGAATGTAGAATGTGGGAAGATGTTAATAGTGATTTGGTCAGTATCCTGGGTCAGCTCAAGGGGACGGCTGAAAGAATATGGTGGCAGCATGGAGGGGAGTGTCTCCAGGACGCTGGTTTCACTGTTAAGCCTTCATGAGGTGTCGTGGGCCTAACTTAACGAAACATCGGTGAATGAGGCTGCCCACTTGATAACCCCAATGGCATGCCGCATACTATATACTGCTGTTGGGTGGGCCATTTGTATTGTGCTTGTTACCATTTGTTGGCGGATTTGTGGGTAGTGTGCTTTTTAAAGTTAAACTTGAGCAGGGGCTTCTGAATGTGTTTTTACCTTGGATTTTGGCACAAGGGATTTTAACATCTAATCCTGTGTATTAATGTAATTGCCCCAGTTTGCTGTATTTGAATGCACCTCAGGTTTCTTCCTGTATATAATAAGCTGGGTGCAGTACTTTATTAATGCTTTATTAACACATCCCCTCCCTCCCTGTATATCCAACAAAAGGCTGGGTGCAGTATTCTATTAATTCTTTATTACACCGCCCCCCCCCCCCCCCTAGAAAAGGCTTGGCACCATGCTTTATTAATACCTCCCTCAGATCCATAATGCAGCTACCCACACCGGTCTGCGATGAGAACGTTTGCCTCAGCCAAGCGAAGCATTACACACACACACACATAGTTTGCTTCTCTTTCTCCCGCTCTCTCTCTGTCTCTCTCTCTCACACACACACACACACACACACACACACACACATACACAAACGCACATATTCCCCTCTATTGTGCCTTTGGGAGTTATCTGTATTGTGCTCATTGTCATCCTCTCTCTATCTCTCTCTCTCTCTCTCTCTCTCTCTCTCTGTTGCACTCACACACTGGCACTGCTGTGAGGTATTCTTTATGGTCCATACTTCCTCACTTTATCTTATAGTCAGTTGTACTTTCTTCTTTCCTCTGGTGGATTTTCAGTTCTCTCTCTCTCTCTCAAACTCACACTCTTTCTTCCTCTCTCTCTCTCTTTCAATTATTTTCAATTCAAAGTTGGTTTATTAGCATGACTATATGGTGATGGTAATTTTGATACCATTTTAATAGTTTTATTAAATAGTGGTAATTTTAATAGTCCACTTCCTCTCAATGGGAACAGTGTTGCCAAAACTATTGTTGATAGTAGCATACAAAAACACATAATAAGACCATTAAAGAAAAAAATAATATATAAAAAAATACATAAAAAGGACACACACACACCCATACCTGCAAACACTCACACACACTTGCGATCAATTCAATTCAATTCAATTAAGTGTTGCTTTATTAGCGTGACATAGACACAGTGTTGGCAAAGCAATAGCAATGCGAACATTGAGGGAAAAGGGGGGAAAAAATAATGAGTGATCAAAGTCTCCCCTTATCATTCCTGACGGCATCCTCCCCTACTGGCAGCCCAAATGTAGCAGCCCCCCCCCCCCCCCACACGCACACACACACACACACACACACACACACACACACACACACACACACACACACACACCAGGACACCACATATGCAACATCATTTACTGCTAGTGTCTCCACAGCTACCGGCAAACAGGAAGAGAGAGAAGGCTATACCTCCCCACCAGACGGATGCTGTTGTGGTTTTAACTAAGGCCACACACACACACACTCAGGTGAAAGCCATCTAAAGCAGAGAGTCCTCTGAAGTCTAATTGATATGTTTGAGGGACTTCCGTTGTGTCTGAAGTTCTGTTCACCCAGCAGTTTCTGTCTTTTTAGGGTCTTTTTATTAATTTTTTCTGTCCCAGTAATGGCGTTATCTCAGAGGATTGCTGACGCAGCGGCTCCTCTAACACACTCATCCATTTCTGCTGCTCAGCTAAATACCTCTATCTGTTTCAAAGCACTTTGGGGGAAAAAGTTCAAAACAAGGTCCTTTGCGGCCGTTGAAGAGTGCATTTGTGTGTATGTATGTTCGTTTCTGTATGTATACGTGTGTGTGTGTGTGTGTGTGTGTGTGTGTGTGTGTTTGCATTAATGTATCTGCATCCCCAAACCTGGTTGTTTGTGTGTATGTTTGTGTGTGTGTGTGTATGTGTGTGCACGCATGAGTGTGTATGTGTGTGTGTGCTTGTGTGTGTGTGTGTGTTTGTGTGTGTGTGTGTGTGTGTGTGTGGGTGTGTGTGTGTGCTCGCACGAGTGTGCATGTTCATATGTGTGTATATGTGCTTGTGTGTGTGCTTGCACGAGTGTGCATGTTCATATGTGTGTATATGTGCTTGTGTGTGTGTGTGTGTGTGTGTGTGTGTGTGTGTGTGTGTGTGTGTGTGTGTGTGTGTGTGTGTGTGTGTGGTAGGGAATGGCCGAAGATACAGCAGGGGTGATGAGACACATCTGCTAATTATCAGCTCTGTGAGAGAGGAAGGGTTTGGGGCTAGATCTGTCTGCAGGTGGGAAGGGGGCAGGTGTCAGTGTGTGTGTATGTGTGTGTGTGTGCATCTTGTGTCCTTGTTCACCAACCTGCTTGTGGTTGTGTCCGAGTGTGTATGTGGTCTCTCTATGTTTGTGTATCTTATGCACAATTATGGTGTGGTGTTATGTTTGCTTGTTTGTGTGTGTGTGTGTGTGTGTGTGTGTGTGTGTGTGTGTGTGTGTGTGTGTGTGTGTGTGTGTAAAAACACTGATGCCTTTTCTCCCGTTTCACCATAATCACACCCAGAGGACCTCAGGTTGACACGGCTGAACATTCACAGATCGATCACAGTAATGAGCCTCAGTCGCCACCACAGGTCAAAGGTCACCATCATTACCCAGCATCCCCCAATAAGCACAGCAACACGTCGTCACGGTGACTACCTACAGTTGAACACTCTCATATTAGGGGAGGCATATTAATTGCATGTAAATGTCAATAAATCCAAAAGGCTACTCTACTGACTAGCTGTCCCAATCATGTGGTGGACATCAACCTGGAAAAGTAGACAGGGCAGCTGTTGTCCGCCAGCCAAGTTCCACATGTTCTGTGTTTTGGCATCAAGAAGAGGAAGATGAAGACGAGGAGGAGGAAGATACGGAGAGGTGTGTGGACACACATTAGTGAACACAGGCATGCAGGTTAAGAAGCAGGTTAAGGTGAAGAGAAGCCCAGTACGGACACTGGAGCTTGCTTCACTCACACGTCATTCTGTTGTACAATTTCATTCCGTTGTCTCTGTACTTGTCCTCGGCACAATGACAAAAGAGTTGAATCTAATCTAATAAGCCTAAAGGATAGCAATAAAGAAAGGTGTGTGCAGGTGATGTCTGCCAAACAGAGGAAGTTTTCAGCATAGGGTTCAGCATCACACCATCATTATGCAATATGCTTTATGATATAATATAATATATATTATTATTATATATATAAGATATTATCCTCTTCTTCTTCCTTATCATCAGTTTGTTCTTCTCCTCCTTCCACTTCTTCTTCTACTTCTTCTTCTTCATCTTCTTCTTCCTCTCTTTCATCTTCTTCTCTACATTTTGTCCCTGTGAGACTGGGATGATGCTGAGATGTCAGTCCAGACTGTTACCATGGGGACTCCCCTGTCATCACCTCCTCACCTAATGAATGGCTGCTGGCTCAAAAGGTCGCCCAAAGGTCAGGGTTTGTTGCCGAGGGAAACCCTGTCCTCAGTCTTCCCCCGTCATTCTCTCCAGGGCGATTTGAGTCAGGCGAGGCCGAAGCTGCTCTCTGGACTCCAGTGAACAGCTGATTATCTGAAAGACTATTCCAGTGTGTGTTTGATTTCCAAGGTGTCTGTGTGTGTGTGTGTGTGTGTGTGTAGGCACATGTGTAAGAGTGTGCAGGGTGCAGATTTCACTTCAAGATGGGTAGGTCGAGGGAGGGATTTGGGGATATAATCAGCTGTCTGTTCATGTGTGTGTGTGTGTGTGTGCTGAATATCTTTGAGTTGGTTTGACATATACATCTGTTCCCCTGTGCACATGACATGACAAATGTTTATTTAAAACCATGTTCAGCTCTTCATCTCCAATTAATCTGGCAACTCATCGCCGCCAGACAGACACGGATTGGCTGAATATTCATCAGCCTGAGCATCACAGGAACCTGATTGGGCAAACATACCCAACTGTCCTGTGTGTGATGCATGGCTGGTGGAGAGGGGGATCGATCAATCATATGATGGCTGCATCGGGAGCCAGGGAGGTTCGTGCGTTAGCCAAACACATCGCCAGCCAGCCAGCCAGCCACACATGACCATTAAATACGCTGGGAAGTGATGCATTATGGGTCGCGGGCGGAGGTTGTGCTGCTGCTTCTGCTACTGCTGGTGAATGAGGCTGTCATTGCACCCCAGCGCCTCTCCCACTTGAGATTAATACAAATATGAATATTGAAATTAATGTGAACATGCGTATCAGTGGGACGATGGATGCCACTACTGATGTTTACTACTCCTGCTGAAAAACCTCCAACGCAGCAGGTTCTGGCCCGGGATTGGCCCAGGGGTGGGTGGGACTGGGCCAGATGTGGCCCGGGACTGAGCCGGAGGTGGGGCGGAGGGGAAGTGATCCCGGAGCGGGTGAAAGGAGAGGGCTTTAATTAAAAGAAGCAGAAGCAGCAGCAGCAGCAGTTGGCGTTATGAAGATTGAGGGTGTTGGAGCAGAGATGAACGACCTGCTGGAGAGAGAGAGACAGAGAGAGCTGCCTCCTCCTCCTCCTTTTACTCCTCCCGCGCCTCCTCCACCGGACAAACAGACTCTTCAGCACAGCCTCAGGCAGGCACGGAAAATATAGGGAAAGGGCTCCCTCTTTTGGCGGCTCAAGAGAATTGCAGGAGAGGCCACAATAGAGTCTGAGCAGATACAGTATCTCACAGTGGTTTGTGTGTGTGTGTGTGTGTGTGTGTGTGTGTGTGTGTTTCCCTGTGAGTGAATACATTTATGTGTGTTTGTGTTTGTGTGTGTGTGTGTGTATGTATGTATGTGTGTGTGTGTGTGTCTGTGAGTGAATACATTTATGTGTGTTTGTGTTTGTGTGTGTGTGTGTGTATGTGTGTGATTCCCTGTGAGTGAATACACGTGTGTGATTCCCTGTGAATGAATACACTTGTGTGTGTATGTGTGTCTGTCTGTGAGTAAGCACACTTATATGTGTTTGTCTCTGTGGTTTGAGACTTGATTTTCTCGCTCCTTGTGTGTGTCTGTGCATTGTGTTGGACTGGGGCTGTTGTCCATGTCTGTAATTGTAGAAAGGCTGGCATTACGTTTGATCTGGACTGGAGCAAAATTTCCTTTTTTGTTCAGTATACTGTTTCATGTTACCTGCCGATCCCAAAACAATAACCATGTCTGTATGGAGGGGCCAGCTATCAGTCAATGGACTGCATTCAGCGCTCCTAAGCTGATATTTAGGTTACTTTGAAAGAAGAATTGCTGTGAGTCTCACATACAATAAGTCAACCTCGCTTTACATTATATTTTCTTGAAAAAGTCTTAAATTAAGTCTTGAAAAAGTCTTAAAAGTTGTTACATTCGTACTTTATAAAAGTGCTGGTGCTCCTTTCTGTTTATTCAGTTGTTTAATATCTCTATGGGGAGAGGAGTTGACAGGACCTGGTGAAGGACTCACCTCGTTTGACTCTGATGCGCTACTGTATGTGCAGATGAATGAAGCTGCTGAAGCAGTTTACGCAGAGAGAATCTACCAGTTAGAATGGCTTGACTGCTCCTCTTATCTGTATCTGTCTGTGTGTGTGTGTGTGTGTGTGTGTGTGTGTGTGTGTGTGTGTGTGTGTGTGTGTGTGTGTGTGTGTGTGTGTGTGTGTGTGTGTGTTTGTGTGTGGGTGGGTTTGTTGAATGAGTGTTGCTCATTTGCGCTTCCTCTGTGTATCTGTGCGTGTGTGTGTGTGTGTGTGTGTGTGTGTGTGTGTGTTTGCACACACAGTATGTTTCAGAGAGTTCACTGACTCAGAGGATCGATGGCCAGTGGAGATCTGGAGCCAATTATTTTCAGCTTAATGGTCCCCAGGGGCCCGCGGCCCGCACAACAAAACGCCTCGCAGAGAGCGATCGCCCTGACAACCCCAGTGCTCCGTCGCCACGGCAGCCGCACAGACACCAACCCCCCAGTGGGCAGTTCGGAGGTGGTGGGGGGTGGGGGCACGGGGGCAGAAGAGGGTTCTGAAGAGAAGCATATGGGCAGATAAACTGCAGGGTTCCGTCTTATCAAAGCTGTGCACAGCTGACAATAAACACAACAGCACAAGGGCACACAGACACAGCCTAAATGCCATCGCCAGCACAGATACTAATGAGGTGGGGCGTTTCAGGGAACACACTCTGTGTGTGTGTGTGTGTGTGTGTGTGTGTTTGTGTGCGTGTCTGTGTGTGTGTGTGTGTGTGTGTGTGCTCGTGTGTTTGTGTTTGTGTCTCTGTGTGTGTGTGTGTGTGTGTGTGTGTGTGTGTGTGTGTGTTTGTGTTTGTGTTTCTGTTTGTGTTTGTGTGTGTGTGTGTGTGTGTGCACGTGTGTTTGTGTCTCTCTGTGTGTGTGTGTGTGTGTTTGTGTTTTTGTGTGTGTGTGTGTATGTGTTTGTGTTTCTGTTTGTGTCTGTGTGTGTGTGTGTGTTTGTGTTTTTGTGTCTCTGTGTGTGTGTGTGTGTGTGTGTGTTTGTGTTTGTGTTTTTGTGTGTGTGTGTGTATGTGTATGTGTTTGTGTTTCTGTTTGTGTCTGTGTGTGTGTGTGTGTGTGTGTGTTTGTGTTTTTGTGTGTGTGTGTGTGTGTGTGTGTGTGTGTGTGTGTGCATTTGCATGTTTGTGTGTGTGTGTGTGAAAGAGAGCGATAGCAGGCTTTACTGTATACTACTGTTTACAGAAAAAAAGTCTGGCTCTAGCCCGTCACACAATATGTACTGGCTCTGTGCACTAGCTTACTTTAACCATTTTTTCACTTTAATCCACTATTTCCTGGTTTAAATTAGTATTTTACCTGGTTGCACCACCTGACGATGCACCTGACTTTTGCTACTAATTTCAAATTATAAAGGCATCTTCTTGGACTCCTATAACTATTGAATTTTCCAATACAAGTCAATCTATGAAGAGAAAGTAGCTTTTTTTAATCAATATTTGAGAGAGATTTACCAACGTTTCACTCTTCAGTAAAGGTCACTTGGGGTCCTCTTGATGAGGCAATATCCTGTTTACTCTGTTTAATATCCTGTTTACTCTTTTCCATCTTCAGATTTCAGATATGCAAATTTCCAGACACATGTTTGTTTTGTTTTTTCAATTTCCCAAACAATTTAAGAGCAAGTAAACTAGTAAATAAAATAGTAAATCAAATAAAATAATACAATTATGCCCCCATAATTCTTTTTAATTTCCTTACCTTCTAAATTCTAAATCTGCATGTCACGTCATTGACCCATGTACTGTGTGGAGTCAACAACAAAGTTTACATGTCAGCTGTTAGCCTGAAACAAGGATCATTTAAGATTATGACCCCCCCCCCCCCCCTCCAAAAAAAGCAACACCAGGCTTGTAAATTATGACTACTCAATTCTGTCAGACAGACAGCCCTTAACCAGATTTATGCTATCTTGTTATACGTGGATATACAACAGAAGCATCCATTTCAGACACAGCTCCATTTTGTCTGTACCTGCACACTTTCAGGAAACGTGGGGAAGACAGGCTAAATGCACAATCCTTTGTTGTGGGTTAGTGGCAGCACTGTCCATAATGCCTTTGTTGTGGGTTAGTGGCAGCACCATTGTCAGTGGGGCAGTTAAGATGTACTGAGTGAGCAATAGGGCTTATTCGCAAACACCGCCGCGGCCATATTGTTGATATGACATTCCAGTTCTATAGGCTATTCTATGTGACAATCGCCTGTAGCGCGTAGATTTGAGCTGAGCAGAGCACATAGCCTAACGGCTTCATCTCGTCAATATAAGTAGCCTAAATAAACGTATGGACCCATATCTAATAGCATTAAGTAAAGATCCGTCATTATTGTCAACTGTAAATTACCCCGATATTTGTTTATAGCCTGTCTTGTTCATACATCGGCACACGTCGCAGCTGAAGGGGACAAGTCGCCTGAGTCAAGGTCGGCGAACTTATATTTGTTACACCAACGACATCGTCTAACATTGCCATGATCGCAGAGAATAAAGTTGCATCTCATTGGACTGCAATTGTATCTTGCGTTTGCCTGTTGCTCACAACCTGCAGCCAAGGACTTTGCTAAAGTAGTTTAAAGTGGGTTAGCCAGTGATCGTTTTTGTCTGTCTATGATGCAACTACATGGTCTGGAGGCAGAAAAGGCTAACATATTTCTCTGTAACATTTCCAAAATCCAAGTGAACAAAACACTATACAAATCAGAAGTATCTACTGATATCTTTCTCCGCTGACTTTGTTCCTACTATTTGCCACTTGCCGTGCCACTAAGACAAGCTGAAAAGGGCGCATCATGAATAAATATATTATAGGCTTAACTGTAAACGTTGGCTAACGTTGCCTACCTAGCAATGCTATCTATGCAAATGCAATATGTCCAAAGGTAATCTACGGTAGGCGATCAGGCTACTGCTGATGTCTCCGCATTGCATAGGGGCAGCTGTCTGCGCTGTGTAAAACGTATTTAACTTAAGCCCACAGAGGACAATATAATATAGTATTAATAATACAAATAATAATGGCGATGTGAGGAGTTGGCTGTAAGTTTAGCCTAGGCTATTTATCCTATGTAGCCACAAGTCTCTCCTGCGCTGACTACTTCTCAATCTCATTCTTTTCTCGTTTTCTGACCATGTCAACATTGAGCAACGAAAATAAGGGAGATTTTCCGGGTTACATTTCAACATTCGTCTTTCTGTTGCTATCCCTCTGCTGAGAGCAAGAATTCGTAGGCCTACTACAAAACTGCTGCACTAATTAAACGAGGTGTGAAGCTAAGCCAGGTCTAATGAGATTGGCGTCAAATCGTGCTCTCTCCCACACTGTTCTGTGTAGGTCGCCTTCAGGCAAGCAAAACGATGCTTTAAAAACATATTTTCGTTGGAAGGGCAGGGGGTACAGGACAACAGTACAGAGACGGCCAAGTCTGATGGGGCTAATGTTACGAAAGTAATAAAATATGGGATATTTTACGGGAAAATATTAAAACAGGAAGACAGCTGGAAAAAAGTTGACAGGTATGTTTCTGACAGTGGGTGACTCTAGGGCTATTTGCTGTTTTTAGAACGGCCTGTATTGCTGTTGTTAGAACGGCCTGCCCTGTAGCCTAGTCCTATTGCAACATAGGCCTACCATCACGTTAAATTTTGTACAAATAAATAAATAGCCTACAGCGATCATACCGGCTCTGTCGCGCTTGTCAATTGACAGCTGCATTAAATAGAACCACCTATGCATTTTCTATATCAACAAAATGGCCGCTGCGAACGTTATTACCTGATTATTACGTAGATCGAATAAGCCTAATACAGGAGCAATAAAGACCATTACGTTTAGAATCCCAGCTGACAGGCACTCCCTGCAACACAGGCCTGTTACAGGGGAAGCAGTAAGTTTCAGTCAAAGCTGAGGTAACCGGCTTA
>NW_027468620.1:40787330-40789830 GCF_046254945.1 Alosa pseudoharengus | reverse complement strand
GTGTGTGTGTGTTTTTGTCTGTCTGTGTGTGTGTGTGGGGGGGGGGGGGATCTGTCTGTCTGTGTGTGTGTGCGTGCACATAAATTAATGGAGTAGTTTCTATGTACAAAAGTTGACAACAAAAAGGATTTTTAAAAATCCTACCTGGGTCAGGATGCTGTGACCGATGTGGCCGCTCAGAATCAATGCCTACAGAGAACAAAACAGACCATTTGTCTGTAATGCCCCTTTGTGGACCTATCAACCTGCTCACATCCCCCATCATACCTGTCAACATTTAGCTTTTCAAAAACAGGATAATTTTTTCGGGGGGGGGGGGGATCAGTGTTTGTACCGGATCAGTGTTTGCATATTTAACATGTTTCATACACGTGTTTCAACACTGCATTTCGGTCGTTGCTTTTACCTTACCGAAATATGCCAGTTATGTATCCGGCAGCTGCCTGCAGCCTACTTCCAAAACTCCAAACCTGCTTACTGTCAGATTTGGTTCCCAGGACACAAGTTGCCTATTGTGTATCAACAACACTCAATAACAGTTGTGATGTGTTAATCAATTAAATTCCCAACAACTTGACAACAGCTAGTTCTGGAGTAGGCTATTCAACTAGCCCGCTTGCTTGCGAGACTCAGGCTGCGCAGTCGGCACAAGCTTCCTTATCTGGGTTTTGGGTTTCCAGGTTTTAGCTTATGACAAAACGGTTGAAATTGAAAGTAAGTGATCATGTATGTGTAGGGTGGATTTCATACACAATCTGGCAACCTGGGAGATGTCAGACTAATAGAAAACATTAATAGATCAATGGTTTTAAAATGAAGTTTGATGGCCTTGCAAATTACGGGAGTTTTCCAGGAGAAATGACAAAACAGGAGGGTGCCGGAAGATGACCTAGAAACCTGGGAAAAACGAGTGTTGACAGGTATGGCCTCCACCTGCCTTGTTCCTCCTCAACTAATCCCTATCCTGATTGGGGAGGAGTGGAATGCAGGGGCAACCCAACATCACACTCACTTTGGCCGACTCAATTATAGAGAGATCGATCATGGGAAACAGAGCAGGCTCCCACAAACAGCAGAACAAACAGAGGCACGTCTGGCTACAGGACACAGAGGGAGGCCCGATGAAAGAGAGAGAGAGAGAGAGAGAGAGAGAGAGAGAGAGAGAGAGAAGGAAACAGAGCAGGCTCCCACACAGCAGAACAAACAGAGGCACGTCTGGCTACAGAACACAGAGGGAGGCCTGAGAGAGTGCTACAATAACCGAGATAGAGAGAGAGAGAGACACCAAACACAAACCATACATTTTTTTTTTTTTTTTTTTGCATGTCCAAATTTCTGTCAATGATTCCCGGGACACTGAAAGACCGGGGTAGACGAAACTGCTGGACTGCACCCCCCGAAAGGAGGGTAGGGCAGACACAGTTTTCTGTGAATATCTCGAAAACCGTAGGGTTTAGGAGGACCATTTTTTTTTGTATGTTGATCTCAAGAGGCCATGTCAACCCATTCCATAACCACTCATTTCATGTATAGCGCCACCTAGTTAAACACAAAAAAGTAAAAATGAGGTGTTGTAATCGCAGGTATCTGTGACCTAACATAGTCAAAACTGCACGAAATTGGAAGTGTAGGATCATTATGACACCCTCTGAATGCACGCCAAGTTTCGTGGAATTCCGTTCATGGGGGGCCACACAATAAATTAATTTATGTTACTATACACCAACTGGCCTGTAGGTGGCCGGAGACAGTTTTCTGTGAATATCTCGAGAACCGTAGGGCCTAGGAGGTCCACCTTTTTTATGTATGTTGGTCTTAAGGGGGCATGTCAACCCATCCCATTACCACTTATTTCATGTATAGCGCCACCTAGTTAAAAATTAAAAAGCAAAAAATTAGGTGTTTTCATCACAATATCTCTGGCTGACAAGGTCAAAACTGCACGAAATTAAAAGTGTAGGATCATTATGACACCCTCCGAATGCATGCCAAGTTTTGTGTACTTTCGTTCATGGGGGGCCTTACAATAAAATAATTTATGTGTACATTTAGTGACGTACACCAACAAGGATTCCCGGGACACTGAAAGACCGGGGTACACAAAACTTGGTGGGAACCGTCATTTTTCGTTTTGCTCTGTAGCCCCCCCGCTGGACTGGACCCCCCGAAAGGAGGGTAGGGCAGACACAGTTCTCTGTGAATATCTTGAGAACTGTAGGGCCAAGGATGACCAATTTTTTCCATATGTTTGCCTCCAGGGGTCATGTTAACCCATTCCATGTGCACACATGTGCATAAACAGATACACACGTTCACACATACATTCACAGTAATCATACGTATGACACATACTCACACAGTAGACATATGTACGCATGCATGCATGCACATGCACAAACACACATACGCAGGCAAACACACAAGCACGCACACACACACACACACACACACCCACACACATAAAGATAAACGTGTACAGGCACACATGCACACAATTCAA
>NW_027468620.1:40744830-40782330 GCF_046254945.1 Alosa pseudoharengus | reverse complement strand
GTGCGGACTGAGAGCAACTCTTTTGGAAGGTCCCGGACCGATCAATTTGGTGGACGAACACAAACGAACCAAAACAAGGGCTCAAACACACTCGAGTTCGATTAAAACAAACTAAAGGCTGTCGGTGTGAAAACGCGTGGCCATGCTGACTGCACAGGGCTCTGCACCCTGCTCAATCATTTAAGGCCTCTACTTTCTGCTATTTCTCAAGCCGAGGGGAGAGGACCTGTGAGCATGTGTGTGTATGTGATCATTCATCAGGTGGAGGAGAGAAGCCACATCTGGCCAGCTTAGACAGACATGTGTCTGTCTGTATGTGTGTGTGTGCATGTGTGTGTGTGTGTGTGTGTGTGTGTATGTGTGTGTGTGTGTGTCTGTATGTGTGTGTGTTTGTGTTTGTGCTATTATTTATCAGGTGGAGGGGAGAGGGCCCATCTGAAAGAGAGTGTTTATGTTTCATGAGCATTCCCAGCCAAAGCCTCAGAAAAAAGACCCTAGACAGCCGATAGCGGAACACAAACATATTGTAAAGAAGACACACAAGGAACACAAACATACTGTACAGAACACACAAGGAACATAAACATACTGTACAGAACACACAAGGAACACAAACATACTGTACAGAACACACAAGGAACGCAAACATACTGTAAAGAACACACAAGGAACACAAACATACTGTACAGAACACACAAGGAACACAAACATACTGTACAGAACACACAAGGAACACAAACATACTGTGAAGAACACACAAGGAACGCAAACATACTGTAAAGAACACACAAGGAACACACAAGGAACACAAACATACTGTGAAGAACACACAAGGAACACAAACATACTGTACAGAACACACACAAGGCTCAAGGACGCTGTGTCAGGTGTAGCAGCTCAGAGACAACACCTATGTAAAGAAAACAAAACAGACAATGTGTCTATTATGTGTCTGTTATGTTGTTTATGTCTGGAATGTGTGTATGTAAACATACACACACACACACACACACACACACACACAGTGATATTTGGGGGAGTAAAGATAGAGTAAAGAGAGATGGCAAACCAAACTGTGTGAGGGAACACACAGACCTAAACCAGAAGAAACCAGAAGAAACCCTTGAAGAGACCCTTTTGTTTTTAAAACATCAGCACATTCATGTGTTGTAACTGCCTATAGGTGAAGACATTCGGTTCTAAACAAATGTGTATCACTTCCTCCTTGGCCATTTCCTAGTTGGCATGATGACAAATCCTTAAACTCAGCACCGGTGGCAAAAATGCAATCAAGCACAACTTAGCCAATCACAGACGATGAGGAAGCACAACATAGCCAATCACAGACGATGAGGAAGCACAACATAGCCAATCACAGACGATGAGGATGCAGTAGAGGACAGACACAGGGGTGAAATAACGTGCACAGCAGAGCCCGTTCTGAAGAGCTGTGTCTCTCCCACGATGACCATCAGACTAATGGCCCATTACACACCCACACACCCACACATCCCTCTCTGTGCTGCCAGTAAGCAAATATGAAAACCTGCCCCCATTTCTCTTGCCAATTAAGAGAGTGCTGTAGCGTTTACAGATGCTCAGGGAGGCTAGGCGCATCGCTTTCAGCTCACCCAACTGCTCCTCAGAGAGTCTGGGATGTCCCACTTCCTGTGATTTGTGGCGGCAGGGTGGGAGTAGTGGGTTAGGGGGGCGGGGGCATCATGTGTGTATGTGTGTGTGTGTGGATGGGGGTGGATGGGGCAGCAGCTCAAAAACAGCTGGGTTTTTTTTGTGTTTGTGGATGAGGGCATCATCAGCTTGGGCTCTGGGGTTGACCGTGTCCCTGGGCATCCTATGATTTCAGCAAGTGTGTGTGTGCGGGAGAGAGAGAAAGTGCGGCTGAACACTGATTGATTTAAGCCAAGCCCATCATGGATTATATGTGCCATCTCCATCTCCTAGCCTGGCCATGCTCGCCTAGATCTCATCTCAGGGATATACTAGTCTGGAACAGCATAGTTCACTAATGTTTCCATCAGACCCCAAAAAGGTCAGACCAATCAGTGACGACAGGGAATGACCCTATAGTTCCGAAAACAAAAGTGGGTTTGCAAAACCGTAACAGGAACGCCTGAAAACATCAAAAATTGCAGTTAGAGGAATGTGTAAATTGTAAAGCTTCAGTTTCTGTTTGAATCCATTGTTTGGTCTGTATACTTTTGAGTACCGCATTTTCCGGACTATAAGACGTCTTAATGCTCAATTCGGATTTTTTGCTCACATTTTTTGGCTGTTCACATTACCTTTTAAAATGGGCACTATATCAGATTCCAGTGTGAACTGTTAGAGGTTTGGGCCTGCAGTCTGAAGTCACACCTTTTTGGTTGGCCCTGTGACTTATAGTCAGGTGCGACTTATATATCAAAATATATATAATTTAACATGTTTTTAAAAGTTAGTCAGTATGAATTGACACAAACCCTACATGAAAGATTACCGTCTACAGCCGTGAGAGGGCGCTCTAAGCTTGTGGAATGAGATCGGGAGCTTGGTGAACTTGCGACAGGTAATATTTTTTTCGTACTTAAGCCTGAAAGTTAATGGGGGTTCGGGGGTGTCACCACCGGTAAAATGTTTTAAATATTGTTATGTAAAATGCGTTGCAAAATGCACAAGTTCTGCACAGTCAGAGATTAGGGCTTGCATAGTGCATAGGCCGGTCCCCAAATAGCCTACAAGCCGGGGTAATAATTGTCTGTTTTGATTTAACTAAATTAAATAAAATAGCTCTTCTTAATATTTTATATTTTTGGTTGGTTTAATACTGTTGCCAATGAAAAGTTGTTACCCTATGCTGGGTCTCCAACACATTGCTCTCAAGCTACCATTGCTGAGCTTGCCAGAGGCTGAAGCAGTAGCCTACATTTAAACACAATTGTTGCCGCAAGGTTTTAAGGGCACTTTCACTACCTTTAGTTAGAAGCATTTTTCCTGGTCATTGTAAGTTCCATACACACATGATATATATTGTTTTTTTCGGTCTAGGCTACCCAAATCTGCCACAATTGCATGTATTAATACTTGCATTGATTTAATTTTGATTTTTAAATACTAAAAATACAAAAAGAGTATTATAAAAATTCTTAAATTTTGTCATGTATCTCACCACTGCAAGATGGCAGCTCGACTTGCCTTTCGTGTGTGTGTAGGGCAGACTGTCCTGAATCTGGCAATATCATTGCCATGGTGGAGGGATTCTCTGGTGCTGAGCAAATGTGAAAAATATGTGGTGTGTGCCTTACGGAAATAAATGCCATTTTTTATTCAGCCCTGTGAGTCCTACTCTATGTTTGGCCATTCTCACTCACTACCTTTGGTTATAAGCATTTATCCTGGTCATTGTAAGTGTCATTTACACATGCTATATTTTTTTCAACACAGTCTAGGCTACCCAGATCTGCCACCATTTCATATTATTAGTACTAGGGTTGGGCACCGAAACATCTAATATGGCACCGGTGCCGACGCAAACGGTAGTAACTGCATCGAATAACAATGTGGATTTTGGTGCCTCATTTCGGTGCTTAAATTGCGTTTTTTTTTTTTTTTAAATACGAGGCATCACTGCATTTTATGCGCCATCTCTAACATCTTGCTCTGATAGCAACACATCCGGATACAGTTAGCTATATAAACACTGGATGTATAAACCAGAGGGGTGCACCCCATAGGCGAGTGGACAGTGTTTGACAGCTTGCGTGAGCCCAAGTAGCTTACTTTAAAGCGATATTGCAAGCTCCTGTCAATATCTAGCAGTGGGCCTAACTACCCACAAGCAAAAGGCTATGAAACAACATCAACAGTAGCCTATACACATTACCCTTGCTAATGCGCTAACTGGCATTTATTTGAAATGTTATCAGCAAAGTTGAAAACTTTATTTCACGGTGTGTTCTAAACAACATAATGGCATGATATTAATCTTTCATGTGCATGAAGCCCATATAGCATCACAGTGAATATGAAGATCATGTTGAAAGTTAGCTGGCAAAAACATAATTATGTAGGTTACATACCTGATGTCACTGAGCTGTCTAAGAGGCTACGAAATCATCTCTGTACGTTATCGCTAATTAAACTCAGCTGACTGGTGTTAGCGCATAGCCATAGTTGCTGTTAGAATGCCTACTAGGCTAGCGCTGAGAATCTAAACACTTCAACACCGACATGTAGCCTAGCATGTTCAAAACTATTGCTTGTTATGGGTTAAGACATGACATTTCTTGAAGCATTTGGGAACACACTGAATTACCTGGAAAGTAGAGTCCCTGTTAGATTAGCTTCCATGACCTGGCAGTTTTGTGGCAAGCGGTTTTAACATGCCTATGTAAACTTGAAAGCAAAGCTTAGCCTACCATTGTGTGTGCATTCATGGCAAGCTGTTTTAACATTTAAATGTATTATTCGTAGGAGCAATGAGATATTGATAGTAAATTGAATATAACAGATCAATTTCATGTTTCATGTGTTATCAATAAAAAAGCAATTCATGCTTTAGACCATTTTAATTTAAAACATTTTAAAAACAAAGTACCGGTTCAGGCACCGTTTCGGCACCGGTATCGATTTAGCAGCGGTATCGGATAAAACCCAAACGATACCCAACCCTAATTAGTAATTACATTGATTTGATTTTAAATGTGTCTAACCACAGCAAGCTGCCAGCTTAGACTTTCTCTGAACCACATTTTCCAAAGGCCAGCTTTCGTGTTTGTGTCAGAACATCAGAACGGCTTGACGTATAGGCTTCAAGGATTTGCTGTGAACATTTGTATGGACTCAATGATGAAGCCAAATGTCAAGGTCAAACCCACCTTGAGTGTGATATCTCAAGAACGCCAGACACACAAGGTTTTTTGGTAAGAGTTACTAAAAGATTAAGTGATTCAATGTTGTTGTTTTTTCAGGAATCTCCCCACCAAAATTAAGCCAGCAGCTTTCCATCCACTATTGTAATTCCTCTGGCATTACATTTCTACGTAGTTTGTAATGCAATGTGCTTATAATAATTTCAGTTAACTAATTTTGAGTTTAGTTGATGATTTATGTGTCTTGTAAAGTCATGTTTTAGAGATTTGCAATGAAGCATATTTTCATTTGAACTAGGGTCACTTGCTTTACATGTTATTTAGATTGTTGTCCCGAGATCTATTTGCTGAACCCACAATTCACTGTCAAACTTTGTTCCAGGTAATATTCTTATGTTGTGTAAATGGTTTTATCATCATGTTACTCTCTTTGTGCAAGCTGCCTTATACATTAGCTTTATATAGATAAGCAGCTTGCGCTAGTTTAGCTATATTGCAGACCAGTGTGGTAGTCTGGAGATTAGCCACACACGTGCTTGAGTGCATCGTTTGCTATGATAAATGTGTTTCTTATTTTGTTATTTCAATATAATGTAAAATGGATCAAGTAGTTTCTCTATTGTAATGCTGAAATGTACTATGTTGTGTGTAAAGATTATAATTCAGCCTAGGCATATATCAGATATTCTAACTTAACAACTATACGATCACACACAGTTTTATTTTGTTTCATAGACATATAATGTATTTTTGTTATTGAATTATGCTTGACATTCAATTTGACTTATTCCACATTATCACATACATTTGTAACTAGCACAAATACAGTACATTCAAGTATTTGTACAGCTTTTAGACAGACTGGAGATTAAGAGATAATGGATTGTTATCCCGAGATCTATTTGCTGAACCCACTCATTGTCCAGCAATAAAGAAACCTGATCCAAGTGGTTGCCCGTGGTAATGTGTAGAGGCAAAAGTAGAATGGAGGAACCCGTCACAGATGCATAGACTGTGATGAAAGACACCAGTGTGAAACACACCAGCGATAGTGTTGAATAACTGAACATTTTACAAATGCTGTGGTTTAAATCAGCCTGGCCTGTAATCATTCTCTTAATTCATTTGAATTAGTCATTGTTGCTGATGCAAAGTAGACCATCTATTACTGATCATCAAGAAAGTAAATTAGGATATCATTATGAACGAAAAGTTATTTGAACATGAGTTATGTTGCCTGTTTATGGAGTGCCTTGTAAGGTAGAGAGAGTCTTGCTATTAGACATTGTCTACTTAATCAACTCAGCCAGTTTACTGATAGATTCTAAATTCATACTCCATTGAAAAAAAGTGTTTTTTTATTTTCAAAATACACAATACAGTATTTTATTTTGATACATTTATAAGTCAGTAATTTGGTATTTTATTTCTTAATACATTTTGATGTATTTTTGCCCATCCCTGGCAACAACATTGCTCAAAAAGTTGCCTTGTGTTTCATCAGCATAAAGGTCCCATATTATACTTCTTTTTCAACAAGTCAAAATATCTGATAATTGCTTAATTGCTTCTAAAGCATTACTGTAAAGTAAATGTAGAGTGGATGATGGCAGAACGTCCCGATGGTTATTTGAAGGATCTCAAAGGCTTGGATCCATTGATAGATGAAGATGAGATGTTCTGGGAAAGAAAGAAAGTCAGAAAGAAACAGGTTAGACAAAGGTCGGACTCCAGTAGTAGCGTGGAGTCAACAGATAAGCGGAGTAAGACTGAAGAAAACAGATTTTGGAGGAATAGGCTGATGCAAATACACAACCAAGTGAAGCATTTAAAGTTGTAGTGTGTTTGATCTGCATGGAGGCCCTGATTTACACTCAATATAAGCAATTGAGAATAGAGATATGCAAAATCAGTCATGCTGGTTCATGGGAAACAGTAGATTGCTTATCTTTGCAGCATCTGAAGAACAGTGTATGGAAGTCTTAAAACGACACCAAAGAGTTTTTTACTTAAAAATAATGTTTTCAAAATCGTTTCAGTGATTCATCAACTCGTAACAGGGTGAACGGCACTTCTGCATTCGCTTCACAACCCTCTATTGTCTATGACCACACTATGCAAGTTTGCCAGATCGGGTAGCAGATCTGTATAGTTCGATGGAATGAGACATAAGAAACTACAAAATTGACTTGTTACATCATACATACTTTCATAAAATCATGCAACTACTTTACCTTGTCTGTGGACATTTGCAAAGCTGGTGCTGGATAAACAATTAGCGTGAGGAAAAGTGCTTTGGGTCAAGATTACTTCACACATACCAGGTACAACATCAAAATCAACATCAAGAGGAGTGATAATAGGAATACCAATATCGGTTTCCACTGAAGAAATAAAGAGTATTCTAAAAGTGGGGTGAGCTAATGATTCAAAAAGGTTGACTAAAGGAAAAGTTGAGAGTTTGTCAAATCCTGCTTTCTATATGATCGTTGGGAATATCAAACAAAGGCTAAAGGGTTTGGATGTAGCATAAATAATTTAGCAGAGCAGTACAGCATTAAAGGTTAAGAGTTTATCCTGCAGTAGTTCTGAGTGAAGTTCCTTGGAGGCTTCCAATTCCAGATGTCAACATAGAACATTAAAAAAAAGAGGGAATGATGATCAGAGTTTCACAAGTTATGGCGAGAGATATCTATCTTCTTCATTTTATGGTCTTATTCAAATTTACACAGATGGATCAAAAGACCAAAATTGTCATCGTGGTAGGAATTTACAATCATGAATTTAAAACATATAGATTAAATAATCACCTCTCAGTATATTCAATCGAAATTACTGGCATAATATCAGCACTAAAGTGGATAGAATAGATAAAACATTAAAATATCTAATATGCTCAGATTAAAATGGTTGTACCAGAGAAAGTGGTGATTCAGTCAGAGGGGATGATGAGGTTGGAAATACTGATGGAGGTTAGAAATATATTGTTAAGTATTAGAAGCCTAGGCTTAACGGTTCAGCTCTGTTGGGTTCCAGCACATATTGGAGGCAGATGGATTAGCAAAAACGGCAGTAAAAAAATAAAGAAATAGAAATGAATGTTCCAATTCCTCTTGATTTAGTAGCCAAAGGTTTCTGCAACACTCGACACACTCCTGTACAGTAGGGGGCGGTATGCAACAATTGAACGATACAATCTGCCAATAAACTAAAGAAGTAATGTCATCATGGATGCGTGACAGCGTGTACACACAGTGAATTTATATGCGGGATATTTTTGAAGATATGATCCATGTAGTCCACAAGTACATTTCATTACCTTCTGTTTTCTAAGCTGCCGGCTTTTAAATGTCACTAGTTAATCAACGGTTGGTGAATACAACTGTCACACAACGGTTGTAACATTAGCTAAACGGATCACGTTTTGTTGAACTGTATACCTGCTGGTAAGGTAAGTTTGCGAGATTGTCAGTGTATCTGTGGTTAATTGCCAGGCTTTGTAAACACAGAGATGAAGCCATGTGTAACGCTAGAGGTTTTTTTTAGTTGTATATCAGTTACAAGACTAGAACAAACTAGGCTATATTTAGCTAACTCATCCCATTTAGAGACAAACTTGGGCTAAGTCGTTGCACGGAAGTTACGAAGTAACAAAGTAACATATAGTAGTAGCCTACTAATGTTGTTTCATTTGTCATGGACAAAAAAACATTTTCGTACAGATCTAATAGAAGTTGGTCCTATTGGCTCAATGTAAAGTTATGTGTGGTTTAACGTTACCATGTGTCGAATTGGAGTAACATCTGCAAGCAATAAGGTAAAACTAACTGCTTGTGATGTATGACATGTTTATCACCGGTATCATGCATGGACTGTGAATGGGTTTGTTGTCTTTGGTAGCACGCAATCAGGCAACGTATTTCTTCTAGTTTGAGATTTACGGCTACCATTGACCGACATTCATTCAAAAGCTGTTTCGAAAATGTGTTCAAACTAACTAACACCGTTGGATTTTGATAGCAACCATTTAAGAAATAATAATAAAGAAATAAACTCGATTTTTGTACAAGATACATACAGTAAGAATAACATAAATTCGTCAGAGCAATGTGGAGAATTTTCCGTCGTATAGACATTCAATATTTAATGGCCACCAGATGACGCCATTGCATTAGATTTTGGGCATAAATAGGCCCGAAGTGCAGTGAAATGGCGCCATCTGTTGGTCATGAAATATTTAAATTGTAACTGCCTTACTGCTTGTTTTATTTAGACATTTAGGCAGCTAGGATGGTGAGGTTCTCGCGAGAGCACAATTTGAATAGACCTCTGAAGTTCGCCTACAAAAAAGCTGCCATCTTTGACATCCGGTATCTGGCGATTTTTCCTATGGGAAAATAACATGGGGATTTTGAATAATCGCACCTGTTAAAGTCTCGTGGGGATGAAAAAGTCTGAAATGCAGACGTTTTCCTGAACACGCTTTTGTCCTCTGCCTTCGAGTAGATACTGTGATCTCCGGTAAGTGAAGGCGGCACACTTAGATTTTTGCTACCCCAGAGCGAACTTGCAATGCAATTTGCCATAGGTAGTTAGCTTCAATTAACAACCGGATCTCCTTATATGGGCAAAGATGGCTGTTTTGGATCTTTTTTGTAGGCCAACTTCAGAGGTCAATTTGCTCAGCGAGTCACTCTGGCAATCAGTAATGATGCTCATTACCCATGCTGTTGGTGCAGAGCTGCACCAATCACATCGGTGTATCTGATATGTGGGCCAGAGGCAAGCTTAACAGATCTACAACAGTGCTGCAATGTCGAAGTCCGGAATCAGTAAACATTGCAAGATGGCTATGGATGAATACCAGTTGTTTGAAATGGCTTTGGCCGCTACAATGAACGAGTTAGACTTGGGTTTTTCTCTACTGGGTTTTTAGATTACATTACATTCAACTTTTTTGTCATTGTGAAAAGTACAAGTAAAGAGACAATGAAATGCAGTTTGTGGGGGCTGGGGGATGTTCGCCTCCTTGTTGTCAAGGCTGCCATGGTCGTGGACACCTCAACAGGCACAGGCAAGGAGGCATCAGGCAGGGGCGGGGCAGGGGGTGATTGGGGCTTAGTTCGTTGGATATCACCGGGATGCAGAGCTAGAGTTTAGTAGGGTGACAGCCGCAGGAAAGAAGCTTCCTCTGAACCTCCTGGTTCGGTTGCAGAGAGGCCTGTAACGCCTCCCGGAGGGGAGTGGGGTGAACAGTCTGTGGTTGGGGTGAGAACAGTCTTTGATGATGCTGCGCACCATACGCAAGCATCGTTTGCCCTGGATGGCCTCGATGGAGGGGAGTGAGGAACCGGTGAAGTGTTGGGCAGTTTTCACCACCCTTTGCAGTGCTTTCCGGTCATGGGCAGAGCAGTTGCCATACCAAACTGTGACACAGTTTTTTTACCGACCGGATACAGCAAGAGTCTAATCTACCAGTTAGCTCTGCTGGTAGCTAAGCGTATGGGGCTTAGCGAAAACCCACTGGATACGTTACCCCGTGTATTGTTCTGATTGGTCGTAGAGTTATCCAAATGTGTGCAGTGATATTTTCAAATGCATGCTTTGTGCCACCCCTCGTGTTGGGCCATTTTCATTACTCATAGCCAGACCCTAAATCTTTCTAGATTTGGGTCTGGATTTCCAGGCTATAGTAGGCCTAGGATACTTTCCCTTTCTAGAGTGCGCATTCATTACATGAAAGATGCTTCATGCCAAAACAGCGATCGATCAAACATTATCAAATGCATCATTATATGTGTTGTCACAAACACTTTCTCCATCAACCTAAGTAAAGACTATGTTAACCACTACACTACCCCTGTACCGCTCACATAATTTCTCCACATAAATTTCTATTATTCTTGCTGTAAATATCTTGTTTAAAAATATAGTTTATTATTAAAGTGAAATGGTTGCTGTCATATCAGCGGCATTAGTTTTAACACATGTTCGAAGTATGTTTTTATTTGATGAATGGTGGTCAATGGCCATAAATCACAGAGTAGCGGTGACCAAATAAAAAAATTACCGGATTGTGTAATGCCAATCCCAGAAGGTCCGTAACACCGTATTTGGTTGTCTTGTAGGAACTATCTGTTAAGCCACTATGCCAGTGTTCTGCAGCAGCTGTGAAAACAGGAGAGCGGTGCTGAAACGTCCAAAAACCGGGCACTCCGTCTGCAAAGAATGCTTCTTCTGGGCATTCGAAGAGGAGGTGCATCACACCATCGTATCTGCGCGTCTTTTTAACCGCGGTGAGACGGTGGGCATCGGAGCGTCGGGCGGAAAGGACTCCACAGTCCTGGCCCACGTGATGAAGGTTCTTAACGAGCGCTACGACTACGGACTTAACCTCCTCCTGCTGTCTGTGGACGAGGGCATCACGGGCTACCGCGACGATTCTTTGGAGACAGTGAAGAGGAATCAGCAGCAGTATGATCTGCCGCTGAAGATCGTGTCCTACGAGGAGCTCTATGGCTGGACCATGGACGCCATCGTCAAGCAGGTGGGACTCAAAAACAACTGCACGTTCTGCGGAGTGTTCAGGCGGCAGGCCCTGGACAGGGGAGCCATGATGTTGAAGGTGGACAAGATCTGCACAGGTACGAGACCACACAGCACCTGGGGAACATTCCAGTGACAAAGCTGGGTAAGTTAACTCAGAGTGAGTGGTGAACCTCCTATAACAAGAGCCCTATGGCATTGTTTTGTTAGGAGATTAAAGCATTACAGCTCTTCTATTAGGAGGTTTACCACTTACTCTGAGTTAACTTACCCGGAGTTTAACTTGTCACTAAACCACATACTTGTACTAAACTTCTGAGAGTTTAACTTGTCACTAAACACCCCCACCCCCCTTTTCTTTACTTTTTTCCCTTGTTCTCTCCTTGGTCTCCTAGTTTAAAGGAAAACTCCGGCCATGCTGCAGATTTGCTGCAGCCAAGAGCTAGAACAGCAAGGCAGCTACAGTGCTATACTTTGGGATCATGAACATGCCCCCAGAGTGTAGCGCTGTAGCTGCCTGGCAGCTGGAATTGTCCTTTAAGTAGTGGCAGTCTTGGGAGCAGATCGGGGTCAACTTTTGCACTACATTGAAGCCATGGATTCAGTTGCTGTCGTCTGTAATATATTGTGCAATTTCTAGGGCTGTAACAATATGCGATTCGAAACCGAAATCGCGACACTCATATCCATTAACCTGTGTCGGGGTGTGAAAAAGCAGAACCGTACTGACACACCCTTAGGCAGAACGTACGGACACATCCTTTCCAATGTTTCACGCAGTGCTTTGCAGCTTGCGCGGCCGCATAAGCAACACACATCTCCCGCTTTACTTACGGGTAGCCTACGTTGTCCAAAGATAAATCGATAAATCATAATTTCATACCTCTCGTTGCTTTGGCCTCCGCCTGAATAAGGTGAATAGGCAACAACTGGTGTCTTGTTTAGTATTCTTGTGCTGTGATGATATGTGTTTCCCCCCCCCCCCCCCCCTCTGCTCTCCCGTTAGGTCACAACGCGGATGATGTGGCCGAGACGGTTCTGATGAACGTGCTGCGCGGCGACATCGCCCGTCTGCGCCGCTGCACGGCCATCAGCACGGCGAGCGAGGGCGACGGCGTGATCCCGCGCTGCAAGCCGCTCAAGTACGCCTACGAGAAAGAGATCGTGCTCTACGCCTACTTCAAGAAGCTGGACTACTTCTCCACCGAGTGCATCTACTCGCCCAACGCCTACCGCGGCCACGCCCGCACCTTCCTCAAGGACCTCGAGGCGGTGCGGCCGAGCGCCATCATGGACGTCGTCCACTCGGGCGAGCACCTGTCGGTGCGCGAGGGAGTGCGCATGCCCGTGCAGGGCACCTGTGGCCGCTGCGGGTACATCTCCAGCCAGGCGCTCTGCAAGGCCTGCGTGCTGCTGGAGGGACTCAACCGAGGCCTGCCGCGACTCGGCATCGGCAAGCACCACCGGCTCCACGGCAAGATCCTGGCGCAGGAGCCGCTCACCGAGCGGGAGGAGCGCAAGCTGCGAGCCGTGGATTTCTGACGGAGGCAGGGGACGAGGCCCGAACCAAGTACAGGCTCAAACTAGTGATGGGCAAATGAAGCTTTGGTGAACCACTAAACCACAGCAGTGTGAAGCTAGCAACACTAATGAAAAAATCCAATATGGCTGCCACATGTAGATTTTTCAACATAAAAGTCCTTACCCAAACCAGTATATGTAACCAAAATTATTGGTTTGCTAAGGACTTTTATGTTGAAAAATGTATGTGTGGCGGCCATCTTTTTGCTTTTCAGCTAGTGTCGCTAGGTTCACACTGCTGTGGTTCAGTGGTTCACCAAAGCTTCATTTGCCCATCACTAGCTCACAGGAAACCAAGTCTAACATTTGGTCTAAACCTCACGTTGTTAACCGAGCATGACATTCAAGAGCTGGCAGACACTGGTGTAAAACACTTGGACCACACTCATATAAGGAGCTCGCACACTGCTCCAGCAAACGCCAACAAACTCCAACAGTCCAACTCCAACAGGCCGGTCGTCTGTGTTTGTTGGCGTTTGTTGGATGGAGTTGTTAAGAGTTTGACATGACAGTTGGTTTTATGAACAAGAGACTACCAACTGACAATTTCCAACAGCTGCCAACTTTAGAATGTTGGAGTTTGTTGGTATTTGTTGGAGCAGTGTGCAAGGCTAACCCATATGTCAGTCCTTTTGGAGTAGGCCTTGCTATTGCTGGTGTGAAACAGGTGAAGTTTATTCAAAGAGACACTGGTTCAGGTGAAACAGCTGCTAATATAAAGTGTTAGCTTTAAGGAGACATTAAGACCACCAGGTCATATTTTTTATTTGCCATATCATAATGATTATCTTCAGAGATGTTTATTATTTAGGGTTTCGTTGTTTTATGTACGACACATGGTCTGTTAGTCTTCCCCATTTCTGACACATTTTTACTATGCACTAAACATGTGCTTGAGAAACCTGATTGTGTTTTCACTGATTTTATTTAATTTTTCCCTTTCCACATCTCAATAATCTCAGACCCCTAGTGTTCATCGTCATTATCACACCTACCTCTTCCCTGATGATTGGTTTGGTCTGTGGTTTCATGTTGTTCTCATGAACTGGACTCCATGCGTTGACTCCACCATGACCTCCTCACGGACAGCATAATAGTCCCGCTCCATCAGGAAAGGGTCCAGCATATTGTCAGCTGGTTTTCAAAGTATGTGGTTTAGTGACAAACCTTGGCAAGTTAACTCTGAGTAAGAGGTGAACCATTAAAACCATAAGAGCCCCAGGGCTTTGTTTTGCCAGGAGAGTGATGCCATAGGGATCACTCTCCTGTGTGTGTGTGTGTGTGTGTGAGTGAGGGAGTGGGCTTGTGTGTGTGTGTGAGGGAGTGGGCTTGTGTGAGGGAGTGTGTCCTGCCACTTGTGTTCATTTGGCATATCCCAATAAACTCTCAGTAAACCATTTAGTACTGGCTCTGTTTAGTTTGGAAATCGAGCCACATGACTCCTGTATTGGGAGGTTTACCACTTCATGTAGTTCTTTTATCTTAAATTAAAGGGGTGGTTCAGGATTTTGGATATAGGACCTCATTTCCAAGGTAGCAAGAGTGATATGTTATCAGTGGAGACCGTTTTCAACACGTTTCATCCAGTCCTTCTAGTTGCAGAGTTCACAGGTGCTAGGCTAGCGCAAGTCAACAGTATGTGTTAGCCTGCCACTAAAAACAGTCTCACCCACTCCACAGTACACCCGAGGCAAATAAATTATAACGCCAGACAATCACACATACACTTACGAGGTTGGAAATACGGTACGGTTGGTGATATGTGACGTTCCGATATCAATTTGCTAAAAAAATGTTCCTTTTCTATAAAACGGCCTGTTTCATGTTGTTAATTTGGCTTGTGTAGAACAGAAAATTGGTTGCTACGGAAATGTGATGTCACACTTTAGTACTCTATACACACAACCGACACATCCGGGAACTTTGTATAGCTGCACGTATTGAAAATGTTCAGCAAGTAATGTCAACTATACTGCTCAAAATAATTAAGGGAACACTTCAATCATACACTGGATCGGTGTCAATCAATCATACACAAACTCGGACACTGTTTGGTTCTGAGCACAAGTAAAACTTTTGAGGCGAGTGTTTTATTTTGCAAGAACTGTCAGACATTCTGTGAATGTAGTTTGGGAATGGAGAAAAAGGTGGAAATGTGTTTTAACAATTGTGTAAAACTAAGTGTCCCCTTAATTTTTTTGAGCAGTATTTAATCGTTGTAGGCCTACTTTAGTTCAGTTCAGTTCATTTTTTTTATTTGTCAGAGCACAAACAGACAGGCATATAGTTTGAGGTTGTTCACCCATTTGCATTATATCAATTTACTTCCCCATGAATCACCCATTACTTTGTACCTAATTTAGCTCCCCATAAATACCCCCTAGAAAACCCCATAAAGTGCTATGTCCAGTAAAGTGCTTGGTGCAATAATTGATAAATCTAATAGAGGTAAGGTTGTTGGAGTGTTTTTGCAGCAATGCAAAGTCCAGGTCACAGGTATTGGGCGTGTATGGACAGAGACATTATGTCACAGAGGGATGTCCAGTGGGGGGGGTGGGGGGGGGGTAGACTGTCAATTAACCCTCCTGTTATCCTTGGGGTCAATTTGACCCCAAGCAACGTTTTTTTTTTTTGCTTCATGTTTCATGACTTTTCCTCAATTGAAGGATACAACAGAGTTAGCATGAAATTTGTACAATAATATGTTTTCAATGTCCTGTACACATATTTTGTACATTGATGTTCCTTGGGGTCAGTTTGACCCCAGCTGTATGAAACATAAGGTACATGAATATTTGACACATTTTGGATATTATTATTTGAATAGTATAGGAACATATTGTTATTATCATTATTACATACACAAGTACTTATTACATATAAGTCATTTTGGCAGGACTGTAAAAGGACTTAAGCAGTCTGACTGCATGGGGGTAAAGACTGTTGGCCAGCCTGCTGGTTTTGGCCCTGACTGCATGGGGGTATAGGCTGTTGGCCAGCCTGCTGGTTTTGGCCCTGACTGCATGGGGGTAAAGACTGTTGGCCAGCCTGCTGGTTTTGGCCCTGATGGACCTATATCTTCTCCCAGAGGGCAGTGGTTGGAAGAGATGGTGTCCTGGGTGTAGATGGTCCTGGAGGATGTTCTTCACTTGGCTCATGCAGCGGGAGGTGTACACAGATGGAATGTCTGGGAGGATGACCCCAATGATCTTCCCTGCGGCTCTCACCACTCTGTGTAGGACCTCCTCCTCTGCACTGGTGCAGGCGGCAAGCCACACCAGTAACCCGTAGGTCAACACACTCTCCACTGCACAGTGGTAAAAGTTGACCATGAGTCTCTGGGGCAGTTTTGACCACCTCAGCTTCCTGATGAAGAAGGGGCGCTGTTGGGCCTTCGCTGTGGCAGAGGCGATAGTTTTCCCCCACGACAGATCCTCCGCTGCAGTCACACCTAAAAACTTAAAACTGGAGACCCTATCCACCACCTCATTCCCAATTAGGATTATGATACAAAGTTTGCTAGCAAGTAGGCCTAAGTTAATGAACCTAATATGGAAATGTGTGGCGTTTGGGCACATATCGCTATCTAGCGTAGCGGCAACGTTGCAGCGCTGTCGTCATCTGTTTATTGCAATCAATAAATTAACTACATTTTGAAGAAATGGTTCCATTCCATTTGTTATGTTTTTTTAACATAAATCAGGGATTTAGCAAAAGTCAGAAAAAAGTCAGTCGGGACAAAATTCAACCCGTGTCCACATGCTATGACTTCACAAAATGTCGCTCCAGCAAAACACCCAAAGTTGGCAATCCTGGCAATGGACAATTCCGCGGAAAATGGACTTTTTGTCACATCCATAACGTCAGTGAAATGCCTTGGCATTTGTATGATGTGAATGATAACATTCATTTTTTGTGCATTTTTTCTCATGTACATTCTTCAGCCAAAAATAGCAAATGCTCAAATGAAATGTAATCATTCACATCATACCATACCATCACATTTTATTGGCGTTATGGATGTTACAAAAAACATAATTTTCCATGGAATTGCCCCAATGCAGTAGGTTATATAATATAGGCCTACTTGAGGGGGACATGATAAAGAGGCAACAAAATAGGGGGTAGTGATGCGAGCGCCTCATTCAATGTGTGTGCGATCTGTGCAAGTGAAACCAGAGACTTTCTAATGAGGAGACACAGCACTCAAAAAACCCTCCATAGATATGGGGTTAGGTTGTAAGGCAGTTGTCTACACATATCCCACCCCTTCCATGGCAAAACGTCGACATGTGAATACAAATCATGTGGTTTGTTGGGAAGACCATGGAGGTATTATATATAATGGTGAAGACATTGTGCCAATCTTGTTGTGATCTCGCTCCTGGAGCAAGGTTGGTGTCGTGAAGCCTTGCGCACACGCATTTCTGCTGAAATAGATGCCCAATAAGTGCCTATGAAGCGTTGCAATATGGCCGCCGAGTGCAGGGACTTGCCTAAAAGGACTGGTGAAACTGAACCACTGGAGATAACGTGGATAGAAGCAACAAACGACTAAAACAACGAACGAAGCGGATTGTTGTTGTCCTGCATATAAGGGCTAGTCTAATCCAGAAGAATTGAACAGGTATTTGAACTGATACTATTTCAGCTGGTATATGCAGCACATATCCCCTTTGCAATGCTTTATGCTTTACTGAGGTAGGCTTCAAAAGTTTATTTTGAATTTACGCGTAGTTAGTTGTCTAATCTTTACATGTTCTTAAAAAGTAGGCTATATAGCCTATTAGGCCTATCATGCATTAATAGCCCAGTGATACAGACTAGTCTACTCGAAATTAGGCTGCTGTAAATTAAAAGTTTAATGGGCATAAGTCACGACTTGTGACAGGTAAATGTAGCAGCATATAGCCATATGGTGATGGCACCGCTTAAACATTTATTTCACACTCGCTGATAAAGGTTGACACTAATTTCCCTCCCTATTAAAAACATATCAAAGCTGTATAAAAATACATGTAAATAAATTAGGCTACACAAAATGTCAATCCTATATGACTTCAATTTGATTGGCATATAATTCAATCCAAGAATTTTAGATTATTTGTATAAGAATAGCATTTCCTTAATTTTCTATTAATAGGCTACTATAGGCTACCATTGCACTCTTGTCGTGTAAAACTCGTACAAGACGTTTTACAGTTTTCATATATGACCCAAAAATACCATAGGCCTATAGCCTGGATGTGTGATGTGTAGTCTGAAAGTTTCCATAACAGTGTGATTTTGCATACATGTATTGGACATATACGAAACACAATGATTCATATTCTGCTGTGAACCATACCGGTTTTTTTCCAGGCCTACAGGCTACATAACCTATTCACAGTTAAAAATTAACCCTAGCGATGGGTGGATACGAATTTCCCAAAAGCGTCTCTGGTGAAGGTACACACCAGAAATCATACAAAATCGTAGCCTACATGTTTTCGGATACGCAACATCTTTATGAGAAACACATTTTATCTTTCTTCGCTAGAGGTCACTCCAGATGAGATACTCAGTCCAGCCCAGCACTCCGTGTGTCCGTGTGGCCTGGCGGTGTGCGGAGCGCTGCGCAGCCCTTCAAACAAACTTCAGACAAGAGTAGTCGACAGAACAGGAGCGGCTTCAGCTCGGAGAGTCGCAGAAAACTGTCACGAGCGTGCGGAACGCGTTGAAAAGGCATGGACGATTTAGGTAAGAACGCCTTTACCATTTGCCATAAATCGGACATGATATCGCTATTTTGTTAGCCTGCTGGCACACTAAACATCGCGACCTAAACATTGCGGTCACATTTGACAACTTTGCGACGCGTCAGAGTTAATGGTTGGCATGACAATCACAGTGTGAGCAAAGACAAAACACTAACGTTACTGCTGAACTCTGCAGACACGTAGCAGTCAAGATGTAGGCTACATCACGTAGACAAGTTTTACCATTAACAGATTTAATAAGTTTGCAATTGCATTGCTTTATTGTTAGTAATAGCCAATAACCGTTTTTGAACTTTATTTTTTGTCAGCTATAGCTCTCACCAAAACAATGCAGACCTAATTGTTTTCATAATAAGATTGATCACGTAGCTTAGGTTATTGTCTCGAAATATCTTTAGCTATAAACCCTTTCAAAACACAGAAGTAGGCTACATCCAGTGGCTATGTCTCCGCTTAGCCTACGGTTGCTATGACTATTATTTTTTTTATTGTCTGGGTGAGATTGAGTTCTGACTGGCTGGTATAATGGGCGCAGTCTGTGCTTCCGCGCCGTGATTCCCAGTTTAAGCTCGGTATCTGACCCTTTCAGACCCAAATTAGCTGAGGCCGCGTGGGGTGAGGGACCCGGGACCCCAGTGCTCTTTTCTATCCTGCAGATATTTCCAGGAATACTGCCGAGAAGAGAGCAGTGTCTTTCCAATTTCTGACACTATTCTTGTCTCACTGCAGACCCCCACTACTCCATCCAGTGAGTGAATGCTAGACTTGTTGCTGCAGTGGCCTAGAATACTTTTCACTCACGTCCTCTTTGCAGTAAGCTACTGTAAACCCTAATGCAGAAACCACTCTGAGATGGATGCCTGAAACTTGGTTAGGCATTTGTAGCCTTCCTGTTGGTGTTGAATTTCCATTGTTATAACAATTATTCTTCATACTTGTTATTGTTTGAGAACAACATTGTTCAAAGTTCACTTTCTCTGACACCAAAGGTCATTTTGTGCTCTTCTTTTACAAAAAAAAATAATATATAAAAGCCTTTATTCTAATGACTATGTCATTAAGAAATGGTAGAGTGGCTGCGTGCACATCCTACCTATCAGGCCAGGTGGAGGACAAAGTATACTATAAGGTAACAACAACAGAGAATGTCCACACACTCCTATTTCCTACTCCCAAAAATCTGTTTGAACATTATCTTTTGTTTTACCTTATCTTATGTCATAAGTTTGTACATGTGAACGTGAGCTGAGTGACCCATATGTAGTGGCAGAAACAGCCTTCAGGGTGTAGACATTTTGTAATATCTTGATTTCAAGCTATCATACAGGCCCACAGAGGTGAGAGACGCAGGCTTGGATATCTGTTGTCTGCTTTGCACTGGAGCCCTGCTCTCTCTCTCTCTCTCTCTCTCTCTCTCTCTCTCTCTCTCTCTCTCTCTCTCTCTCTCTCTAAATTTCTCTAGTTCCCCACCTCTCTAACACTCTCTTCCCCCCCTCTCTCTTTCCTTCTCATTCTCTCTCTCTCTCTCTCTCTCACTCTCACTCTCTCTCTCTCTCTCTCTCTCTCTCTCTCTCTCTTTCACTCTCTTTCTCTCTCTCTTTCCCTCTCATTCTCTCTCTCTACTCCCCCCCTCCCCCTAACTCGTGCTCTGAGTCGGAGTCTGTCTTCATTCTGGTTATTTCTGGTTTGCTTTGACCCCCTCTGATCCCTGCTCAAGGCCCACGCACATGGTCTACATGACTGAGCACGGGCGCGTCCTGCGTCCTGTGCACACACACACACACACACACACACACACACACACACACACACACACACACACAGGCATGCACACATACACAAGCACATCCACAGACACACACATGCACACACACACACATACTCACTCACTCCTTGAGCTCTGTCTGAATGTGAATGGGAATTCCCTGGCCTGTGGGCCCTGTGTGTGCAGGAGCGAGAGCGAGATGGCGTGGTCAGTCTCAGACACGACATACAGCTGCAGCCCTTCAATGTGTCCCAATGGCACTGGGAAGGGGGCAGGCGAGATATACTTGCGTTCACCCTAGATGTGTGTGTGTGTGTGTGTGTGTGTGTGTGTGTGTCTGTGTATGTGTGTGTGTCTGTGTGTGTCTGTGTGTGTGTGTGTGTGTGGCGTGTGTGTGGCGTGTGTGTGTGTGTATGTGTATGTGTGTGTGTGTGTGTGTGTCTCTGTGTGTTTGTAGGTTACATGTCTTAGCTCCATCCTGAGCCATGGGGTGTCTGTAGGTGAGAAATACCTGTGTTGGCCTCGGCCCCAGGGTGTGCTTGTGTTTTTTGGTTGGGTCAGGTTGCATCAGCAGCAGCGGCACACACACAGACACACACACACACACACACACACACACACACACACACACTCACACACACACACATACGACCCACACTGCAGCCACCTCCGGAGCAGATCAGGCTTGTTTCTGGCCTGGTTCTGTCTCTGATCTGGCTGTCAATCTGAACTTATGACAGTGGCTTTCCCATTGGAAATCAATGAAGTGCTGTACACTCAACAACAACAACAACAACAATAGCAACAGCCATAACAACAAAGACAACAAGACATTACATTCATATAGTGTTTTTCTAGGTATTTTACAGAGGTGTGGAGTGGGGAAGCTCAGTACCACCACCACGAATGTGAATCGCCCATCTGGGAGATCCTTCAATCAGATCCAAACCAGTCCAGTTCTGACCAATCCAGTCTAAGTACCTGTGATTAGATCCATCATGTGCAACAACAACAAAATCAACAACAACACATTACATTACATTTATATAGTGCTTTCCTAGGTGCCCGAATCCATCTTGTGACCCATCTTGGTTTTCATGAGGCTGGTGATGTCTCAGGGACCTGGTTCATGCCAGACCAGATCACAGGTGAATCTGTCTGAGGGACCAGGGGGGTATTCCAAGTACGTGGTTTAGTGACAAACCTGGGTAAGTTTACTCAGGGTAAGTGGTAAACCTCCTACAACAAGAGCCCTATGGCATTGTTTTGTTAGGAGAATGAAGCCATATAGCTCTTCTATTAGGAGGTTTACCCCTTAGGCTACTCTGAGTTAACTTACCCAGGTTTGTCACTAAACCACATACTTAGAATACCCTCCTGGTTCATGCCAGACCAGATCACAGTTGAATCTGTCCCAGGGACCTGGTTCATGCCAGACCAGATCACAGGCACATCTGCTGACGGCTCTGCGGGGCTCAGCAATTGAATTTGTGTGTATGAGACTGGAGGGTTGAGGGAGGGAGACGCGTACTCCATGTGTCCCTCACAAAGGCCTATTGTAAGCGGCCCCTGAGTGTGTGGGGGAGCACGTTGGCGTGGTATTGGCGAGGGTGCGTCTGGTCTGGAAGCCGATGTTAAGTAGCCTAATTAGTGTGAAGTAGCGGCGAGAGAGAGATATGCACTGACAGCCTTGTGTGTGTGTGTGTGTGTGTGTATTTGTGTGTCTCGTGTGTGTGTGTGTGTATGTGTTTGTGTGTGTGTGTGTAGGTGTGTCATGTATGTGTGTGTATGTCTCGTGTGTGTGTGTGTGTGTGTATGTTTGTGTGTTTTGTGTGTGTGTGTTTGTGTGTGTGTGTGTGTGTGTCTGTCTGTCTGTGTGTATGTATTTGTGTGTGTGTGTAGGTGTGTCATGTATGTGTGTGTGTTTGTGTGTCTCGTGTGTATGTGTGTGTGTGTGTGTGTCTGTGTATGTGTTTGTGTGTATGCGTGTGTGTCATGTGTGTGTGTTTGTGTTTTTTGTGTGTGTGTGTTTGTGTTTCAAGTGTGTGTGTTTGTGTGTCTCGTGTGTGTGTGTGTGTGTGTGTGTGTTTGTTTGTGTGTCTCGTGTGTGTGTATGTGTTTGTATGTGTGGAGGCCAGGACCGCGTCCCCTCTCTGTGGGCAGCGGCGCTCGGAGCTGGGCACGGGAGAAAGGGCTGATTGTTCCCAAACCTGGAGCTCTCCCGCCCTGGTCCTCAGTGCTGTTCCCGGGACACGAGACGGCAGAGGAATGCATGCGGTCACTGCGCAGGGTCGAGGGACGGGTGGGGGGGTCCCCAGACGACCAGAGGGGTCGTCTTTTTCTCTCAACCCTCTGCCAGAAGCCGCGTAGGGGAATTTCTACATCTTTATTCTTATGAGCCACCTGGTCCTCAGTTGGATGGAGTGTGTGCTGGCTTTGATAGCCATGTGTACAAAGAGCGGATTGCAGATGATAAAGCTTGAGTCATTGCTTTCTTTTTCCTCTTCTGTTTCCAGTCCCGTCGCTCATGTTCCAATCTTGCGTGCTGTTCACAAACATCAGCCCGTCCATTTCACACACACATGAACGCAAACGTAAACATGTGTTTTTGCAGGGCGGAGGGAAGGCACATATGGCAACCATCAGTGCTATGAGCGTACATGCACACACACACACACACACACACACACACACACACACTGCACACGTACACGCTAATCATGATCACCACCCACGACTCCTCCATCATCTGAAGGCGGTCAGCAGATGTAGGCGCACACACACACACATGTACACACACACACACACACACACGTACACACACACACACACACACACACACACACACACACACACACACACACACACACACACACACACACACACACACACACACACACACACACACACACACACACACATGTACACACACGTACACACACACACACACACACACACACACGTACACACACAGGCTTGTTTACCCTGTGATGTGAGGGAAGTGGCAGACTTGAGGGTTTCACACTGAGTAAAGGTAGCACAGACTTGACCCTGATTCAGAATCAGTACCTTTTATCATCAGACGGTCCCATACACAAGTATACAGCAAGGCTCAAATAACTCTATGGGCCCTACGATGATAGTCTAAAGCATAGCGCAAAGCATATAATCATCACGACGCAAAGCTTATTCCTATCGTATACTCAAGTTTTTCGCCATGCCCGTCTCTTTTATTGACCAATGTGCCAAGGGGTGTGGCAATTAACGACCTAAGGAGGGGTCTAGCGCATTATCTAAAAATCGCTAAAACGCATTACGCCACTGACGAAGAGAAACCTGGTCAGAAATCCATGGCGAGTTGTTTATATGTTATTTTAAGAGCGCATTGTCAACAGTGATATGGGCGGGTGCACAACACACCCTGCTTCTCTCATCCACAGGAACGCGCACCAACGCACATCCATGCAAAACATTACCAATTACATGATTACAATGTTAAACATAATTATAATAAAGATATTAGGAAGTACATCTCACAATGAGTAGTTAATCACCATCATTTGCAAATTGCTAATGACGGATTAGGTGAGAGGCACATATGGAGCACAGCTGAAGACGCACTGTCACGAGAAGTAAGCAGCAACTCCTCTGCAGGATAAATGTCCTTAGGTTTTTTATTCAGTCATTCGAACATTACTGGGGTAAGTGTTGCTTTTTCAAGGCTATGTTTTCGATGGTAACCCATTGTCAGACAATAGTGAAAGTAATTAACTGTGTATGTATAACCGTTCTGTCACACCACAATGAAGTTAGTTTTACTTTGCCAATGAGTTCAAATAATAGACGAGTGCAGATGCGTGTATATGCTATACTCTGCTAGGTTTTAGTAAAGCATGGTTTAGTGGAATACCTGTTCCATACGGTCTCGCATGCAAGCAGATTCCTTCAAATGTGCCGCTGACTATCAAAATACCGATGCGCTGTTTGAAGTTGTGCTGCTTGCTGCTAAAGGGCATGACAGATGCCATTCTCATTGGTTTAAATGATGTTACGCCCAAAACACACCCATGACTGATTACGTTTCACAAAACCACTACCAATGTGGACTGGACAACCCACTAAATTTAATTAAGTTATTCGCTAGTGAATGCACATGTAACAGGGTTGTTGATTTCAACAGGACACAGAATGCACATGTAACAGGGTTGTTGATTTCAACAGGACACAGAATGCAGGGTTGGTGATTTCAACAGCACACAGAATGCACATGTAACAGGGTTGTTGATTTCAACAGCACACAGCATGTGCTTTAAACCAGATACACACCCGTGGGGACTGACACAGTAAACACTGGAGTCATGATATGGAAAAACCTACAGCACAGCAACAAACCATGCCAGAATAAGCAATGGGGATCCTCTGCTGAGTTAGCTGTCACTCACACACACACACACACACACAGGCAAACAAGCTGTTTGGAAAGGAAGAGCGGAGAGGTGGGAGTTTTTGTGGGTGAGTGTGATATCCCCCCATGGAATTCTGTTACACACTTCACAAATACCATCACACACACGCTCTCTCTGTTTCTCTCACCCACATACACACACACACACCCCAAACAAAGGAACGGTGATAAAAAAAGGCCTCACAAATACTTTCTCACTCACGTACACTCTCACACAAACAAACACACACACACAAACACATACTGTATCTAACTCTGTGCAAAAGAGTGTGGTGAGATTTAGATATTGCGGATAAGAGTGATGTCCCAAAAATGTGTTCCACCCCTACACAATACACACACTCTCACACACACTCAGATGCCAAACTGGGGGGGGGGGGGGGTAGTAGTTTCCCCCAGTAGAAATGTGGTCCATCCTCCAACGAGAGCGAGATAAACAGAGAGAGAGAGAACTGTGCACTCCCAAATCTACACCCTCATGGTTGGAGAAAAAGCAACTCTGACCTCATCTCTCTGGGTCTTGGACCTATCCCACATCCTTAGGAAACGGCCCTCAGTGTCTTTGTGTGCGTGTGTGTGTGTCTGTATGTGTGTGTGTGTGTCGGTCAGTGATTTCTCTGTTTCTGGTGCATACGGAGGCTTGGGTGGGATGTTAATGAAAGACAGGAAGCAGGCAGCTAAAAGCATGTCCTGTTGGTACCTAGAGCCGGGTCAAACGTCCTGCTTATCTCAACCTCCCATGTTAGCCCAAAAGCTAATACTGTTACGTTTGGGCTTGTCCACAACGGCAACCATAACTACAAAGACAGCAGTAAAAACTATAGTTTTAACGATAATGCTATAGTTACAGTAATTATAATGACAGCATCCACACTGCATACTAAAATGATAACGATTTGAGGAACGATGGCCTTGGGGGTCACATTCAGAGTGATTTTCAGAACAATGGAAACCTGACAGCCAATCAGAATCCACTGAATTTTAGAAATCGCATTAATGAACATGAGAGAAACTTTCCTGGTTCGCCAGTGTGAACGCCAGAGAACTGGTGTTACCTGGAGGCTGATGGATGTCTCAAGCCTATTCCGATCGCTCAGCATAACGGATGCCAGCTAGCTGTGCGTGTGGAATGCTCGTAAACCTCACTCCCCGACGCCACAAGAGCAGTGCATGAAAGCTATCAGTCAGGGCTTTAAGCTCAATTGTCAGCACACTTGACTCCCGGTCTAAGGTGCTGCTGTTTGCAGGTTTGAGTCATGTGAAGGGCTGAACCATGCAGGTTACAATAGCACCATCTAGTTTTGCTAGCATATTTAGGCTGATGAATGTCTCAAGCCTATTCCGATCCCTCACAGCAGCAGCTAGTTTTACTAGCATTCAAGCTCTGATGAATGCTGTAAACCACGTCCATGACGGTAACTAGGCCTGTGGCATGCTGCCTGTCTCAGTAAAGAACAGGCTAATCATGTTAGTGTTTAGCATTCATTCTTAAATACAAATGCCATAAAGCACATCCTTGTAGTACCTGTAGCTGTGGAATGCAGTAAAAAGTCCTGCAGTCCTACATAGCTCTCCCCTGTCACAGGCTAATTAGGTTAGCATTAGCATTCATGCTCGGATTTCATTATCCCCTGGTTCAGATGGGGTGGCTGAGGATTTTACTGCTTTGTTCCAGTTTATTGCTCCCCCCCGCCTTCTCTGTATACCTCCCTTGGTGTGTTCTCTCCCTCAGGCTAGGTTGAGAACTGCTGTTGATTGTGTTCCTGAACGATGCTTGAGTAATGTTGTTAGGATCCGAATTACAACACATTCCACCCTCATGACATTTCTCTTTCTCTTACACACACACATACACACACACACACACACACACACACACAGTAGGAACACAAAGATGGGCTAAGCCTGAAAGGTTTGCATCTCAGTGTTTGTCCATCTAAGTCCATCTTTGAGCATCTGTCTCTGGTCTCCTTTTTCCACCTATTAACACATACATCTCACACATGCGTGCATGCACACACACATCTCACACATACCACATACACAAATACATATAAACAACACACCCACACTTATGCACATACTCACTCACGCAGGGATATTACATCTTCTGCTCTGATATCTGATTATCTATAACACACACACACACACACACACACACACACAAATCATGTAATGAATGACAAAAGTATTCAGTTGCAAGTCACTTTCAAAAAGCTTTAGCACAGTAAATGTAAGCCAATATATCTCCTCCAGTATGCAAAGGAATCTTTGTATGTGTGTGTAAGTGCACGTGCATGTGTAGAAATGTGTGTGTGCGTGTAAGCGTGTGTGTGTGTATGTGTGTGTGCTTACATGTGTGTTACAGTAGACCATAATGTCTTCCTTGACTGCCTGCCGTGCGTGTCTTTGGGGAAGTGCTTTTATTTTGGGTGTTGCTCTCTCTGTAGGGAAGTGTCATCTTTCTAACGGGGGGATCCGACAGCAGGAGGTATATTTAGACACACATTCACACACACACACACACAGCCTATAATCTCTCTCTTCACTGCTGTCTGACTGGAAACCCATTGCTGGGCTTACCCTGCTTTTTTACCCCCCTCCCTCTCTTGCTATCTCTCTCTATTCCTCCCTTTCTCCACACCTCTCATCACTAGCTTCTTCCTTCCTTCTCTTTCCTTTCTCCTCCCTCCACGGGTGTGTCTGAGCTGAGAGCACCTGCGTGTATCTCTCTCTCGTCTCCTTACTGATGTTATATCTCTCGTCTCCTAACTGATGTTATATATCTCTTTCGTCTCCTAACTGATGTTATATCTCTCGTCTCCTAACTGAGGTTATATCTCTCTCTCATCTACTAACTGATGTTATATCTCTTGTCTCCTAACTGATGTTATATCTCTCTCTCATCGACTAACTGATGTTATATCTCTTGTCTCCTAACTGATGTTATATATCTCTCTCATCTACTAACTGATGTTATATCTCTCGTCTCCTAACTGATGTTATATCTCTCTCTCTCTCTCATTTCCTGAGGTTGTATCTGTCTTTCTCGTCTCCTAACTGAGGTTATATCTTGAATTTCCCCTGGGGATCAATAAAGTATCTATCTATCTATCTATCTATCTATCTATATCTCTATATCTCTATCTCTCGTCTCCTAACTGAGGTTGTATCTGTCTCTTTTGTCCCCAAACTGAGGTTATATCTCTTTCGTCTCCTAACTGAGGTTATATCTCTCTTGTCTCCTAACTGAGGTCATCTCTCTCTCTCTTTCATCCCCAAACTGAGGTTATATCTCTCTTGTCTCCTGAGGTTATCTCTCTCTCGTTCCCTAACTGAGGTTGTATCTCTCGTCTCCTATTGGTTGCATGTGAGTGTTGAAACTTGTTTTCCCTTCCCTTCCCTTCTCTCTCTATCTCTCTCTCTCTCACACTCTCTCATCCCTTCTTCCATCTACTTCTTCCTTCCTCACTGTGTCATATCATCACTCTCTTTCTCTGACTCCATGGGCCCGAGTTCGGTGGCGATATAGGTAGCAGGAAGCAAATTCAAGGCAGGGACTCTGAAATGGGCGAGACTTTTCTGGTGAAGTTCAATAGAATAAACCAATTACATGTAACCAGTGTTGAATGCTGATGTACTGTATCTACATATTTATATTTTATTAATTAACTTTGACCTGACTCTGGCCACTTTATGCTTCTGACTTCACTCTGGCCACAGTGTGCATGCACTGTCGGCAAAATAAGCTGTCCAACTCACACTCTCGTATGTCTGTCTGCCCCTCCTCTTTCTGTCTCTTACTCTATCCCTTTATCCTCCTCCTCTCTTTGTCTGGAATCTCCCTATCATTCTCTCTATCTACCACCCCCTATCTTTCTCTCTTCCAGCTCTCTCCTTCCCTCCATCTCTCTTTCTCTCCTCCCTCCTTCTCGTACTCTCTCTCTCTCTCTCTCTCTCTCCATAGCTCCCTGCCTCTCTCTCTTTCTCTGTCTCTCTCTCTCTCTCTCTCTCTCTCCCTAACCCCCCTCTCACACTCTCTCTTTCTCTCTCTCTCTCACTCCATCTGCCTGTGGCTGATATAAATACCCCGGTCCGGTTGGTGCGGTGGGGTAGGGTTTCTCTGGAGGGGCTAGGGCCCACTCTGTCCTCAGCGCCGTACTCATAAACAGCCCGCTCCCTGCTAGACCTCACTGACCTCTTACTGCTATAACGGTGTATGTGTGTGGGTGGGTGGGAATGGGTGTGTCTCTGTGTGTGTGTGTGTCTGTGTGTGTCTGTGTGTGTGTTATCAGAACCAAATTCTCAGTTGCCTGAACCCATTTGTTTTGGCAAAACCTTAAACAGTTTTCACAAATAAAACACAATTTGCAAAACTTGCTAAACACATTCTCATGCAATACAACACGTGTTGCATTGTGATGCACTTGTGATGCATAATGGCAACCACAAGTGGCAAAAGGTAAACACAAATAGTGCACAGATGTCATACGTTAAACACAACTACTTAAAATTGATCACACTTCTTTCAAATGATGTCACACAACCAATATAAGCTAGTTCAGAGTGCAAACAGGCTGCTGAACAGTGCAGGTTCATATCAATAATGGACAGAAACTACTGTATCAATCAGGCATTCAGAGTACACTGTAGGCTGTAGACTGCAATGTACTTCTCATTTACATTACTGAAATGCCTTTTCCGGTATACAGTTTTTCACAATTGCTAAAACACATTTTTTGAAAACTTCCACCCTTTTCTCAAAACTGTATCCATGCCATCATACAGGTGAACAGGAAATAAATGTGTCGCACACATCATACAGTATATCATGCATCACATCACTTCATATATCATATATCATTTATCATATATCACATCACTTCATATATCATATGTCATATAGCATATATCACATCACTTCATATAGCATATATCATATAGCATATATCACATCACTTCATATATCATATATCATTTATCATATATCACATCACTTCATATATCATATATCATTTATCATATATCACATCACTTCATATATCATATGTCATATAGCATATATCACATCACTTCATATATCATATGTCATATAGCATATATCACATCACTTCATATATCATATATCATATAGCATATATCACATCACTTCATATATCATATGTCATTTATCATATATCACATCACTTCATATATCATATGTCATTTATCATATATCACATCACTTCATATATCATATGTCATATAGCACATCACTTCATATGTCATATAGCATATATCACATCACTTCATATATCATATATCATTTATCATATATCACATCACTTCATATATCATATGTCATATAGCATATATCACATCACTTCATATATCATATGTCATATAGCATATATCACATCACTTCATATATCATATATCATATAGCATATATCACATCACTTCATATATCATATGTCATTTATCATATATCACATCACTTCATATATCATATGTCATTTATCATATATCACATCACTTCATATATCATATGTCATATAGCACATCACTTCATATGTCATATAGCATATATCACATCACTTCATATATCATATGTCATATAGCATATATCACATCACTTCATATATCATATATCATATAGCATATATCACATCACTTCATATATCATATATCATATAGCATATATCACATCACTTCATATATCATATATCATATAGCATATATCACATCACTTCATATATCATATATCATATAGCATATATCACATCACTTCATATATCATATGTCATTTATCATATATCACATCACTTCATATATCATATATCATATAGCATGCATTACGTCATCCCCTTTCTGCTCTCCAGCGTGGACCTGCTCACACCTCTCTGCTACTCTCTCTCTCTCTCTCTCTCTCTCTTTGTCCCTCTCTGTCTCTCTCTTTCTCTCTCTCACACACACACACAAATGTTACTCTGCTGACACCTGTACACACACACACACACACACACACACACACACACACACACACACACACACACACACACACATACAAACACACACACACAACCCTATGAACACCTGTACAAACACACATACACACACGGTCCTGCGAACACCTGTACATGCACACATACACCCACCCACCCACACACACATGCACACACACACATGGTCCTGCGAACACCTGTACATGCACACATACACACACACACACACACATACACACACACACATACACACACTGTCCTGCGAACACCTGTACACCCACACACACACACGGTCCTGTTGGTACCTCTCCGGCTTGTTCGCTGCTCTCCTCCTTCGTTTCCCATTCCTTTCTTCCTCTGGAATGCCAGGAATTCTCAGCTCTCTTTTTTTCATCATGGGTGGAGTGGGTGAGAGGAGGGTGCTGGACAAAGCTGAACCAGAGGGTGGCACACGTCTTTTTTCACACACAAGATGCCAGTCTACATGCCCATGAGTTTCTCAGTGTGTTTGTATCTGCTACTGATGATAATGGCGACAGTAGCACAGTGGTTATCATTTGTGATAAAATAAAGAAGCTATTGATAATGGTATATAAAACAAGCAAGAGTTTTGTGTATGCAGTCGTGTTGGTTATAATTGGAGACATTATTGGTTCAGCCAAGTAAATGCATAGTTCAGTCATGTAGCTGTTTGCTCCTCATAAACTTACATGAGTTAATTTACTTGCCGTGGTGTGTGTGTGTGTGTGTGTGTGTGTGTGTGTGTGTGTGTGTGTGTGTGTGTGTGTGTGTGTGTGTGTGTGTGTGTGTGTGTGTGTGTGTGTGTGTGTGTGTGTGTGTGTGTGTGTTGTAGACTCTGCTCTTTGGCTGTTCTCTGCTTTCAGGGGATTGGGTTTAAGCTTGGCTTCTCCCTCCTGTTTGCATTCTTATTCATGCTAACCACTCTATTACAGCCCTGTAAACAGGCCCACACCACATACCCCCCTACTCCACCCTCCCACCAGCTCACACAAACACTCTGCATAACTCAATGCTGCCCCCCTCAGGAGTCAGATGGAACTGACGGCATTGAGCATGGAGTTAACAGGTTGTCTTCTAAGTCCTCCTATTGTATCAAGGACCTTTAGAAGCTGAGACAAACAGTACCCTTAATTGTGTTATTACAGAATTAGTTTTAATTCGTTTTGTATAAATTGTTTTACTTAATTGTATTTGTTAAGTGATAAGTGTCAGTAGGCTATACAAGACTCACATTGCTTTCCTGGAAATCTTTTCTTTTTGTAAGGTTGACCTTCCTCACTAAAGCGTCCAGCCCATTCCTGTTTCCCCTGACAGAGAGTGTTGTAGGCAGGATATCCTGTCTGTGTAGTGCTAAAGGTGCTGGTGGTGTTTTATAAAGATAGGCCATGATGGTCGTGTATTTAAGCAACATGTGCAAACTATAACCTTCAAGGGTCCAGCTGTTTGTGTCGTTTAAGGTCTGTCTGTAAGTGTGTAAAGTACTGTTAGCTATTAAAGCCTTAAATGGCCATGGGTACAATATGGATATGCTTTGCCCCTATACTCCTTCATCATGGGTCTCAATCACTATGGACTGTCCCATGGTCTTTGCTTGCACACAAATGGGACCGTGCTTTTTCTATTGTTGCACCAAGACTTTGGGACAGTCTCCCAAGGGACCTTAGTCATGTTTAATCCCTGACTGGTTTAAAGTCTAAGCTTAAAACTCACTTTTTGTCTTCCGTTTGGCAACTGTTGATCGATCCCTAGAACTGTGGATGGTAAATAATCTGTCATAGTGACTGTCTATACACATAGTATGTATGTCGTCTATTGTGAAACACTTTGCTTCAATACTTTACTTTACTTTACTTTACTTTACTTTACTTTACTTTACTTTACTTTACTTTACTTTACTGTATGTAGGAATAATACATTATTTTAGGTCTGAAATATTGAAGTTAATCAATCAGTCACCAATTATTATGACATATATTATTATGTGTGACATCTTCATTAATGATCAGCATAAGTTTAATATCAGGCTTTTTGCACGTCGTAAATCAGTTGAAGAGGCTGTGCCTTGAGCATGGGGGAATGTGCTGTGCCTCTGATGCAGAAGCCTTCTTTAGCTTTTATAAGACAGTTGAGCGGTTTGGCACCAGGTGCTGCTCTTATTTTGAGTGGGTGGGTTTTTAGTGTGAGTTCATGCAAGAGCTCCAGGCTTTAAATAGCCACCTCCTCCGTGGGGGAGCGAAGCGAAACAAGACCAAACGAACGAAACTGGAGGGGAGTTGACCATGGGTTGCATCACAGGGTTTGTGTTTCAAACAGCTTTATTTAATCAGGCATTACAAGTCCCCTCTGCTTTTAGTGTGGTGTCACGTCTGAGTCAGGTCAGCGATGCAGAGGTTTTTAATAGGCAGAGGTGTTTTGTTCAGATGCCATCGTTGTACTGTCATGTTCATGACGAGAGGTCTGGGACTACCCCCACCCCCACCCCCCAAGTCATCTCCCTGTCTTTGGGAAATGGACAGTCTCATATGCTAAATCAGGCATAAACCATTATGTCATTAATAGTTTTGGGGTTGATCATCAGGGTGTTTGAAACAGCTGGTGAGTAGATGGGGGTGAGGTTATCAGTGGAGGGAGAAAGAGAAGATTGAACGATTGCGGAAGGTGATTTGAGACGGAGAGAGAGAAGGGGGGGTAGAAGAGATGAAACAGACATGCAAGAGAGTTTTTGAGAGATCTGAGAGAGAGTGCAAGAGTGAGGGAAAGCTAGAGGAAGAGGGAGGTTGAGACAAATAGAGAGAGCAAGAGAGGAAGAGAGAGAGCGAGAGAGGGAGAGAGAGTGAGGGGGGGGCGTGGGAGAGGGAGGGTGATAGAGGGAAAAATAGAGGGAGAGAGAAAGAGAGCAAGGGAGGGAGAGAGCAAGGGGAATGAGAGAGAGAGTGAGGGTGGTAGCGAGAGAGCTAGGGAGGGGGAAAGAGAGAGAGAGAAAGAGGGAGGGGAAATAGAGAGAGAGCGAGAAAGAGAGAAAGAGGGAGGGGAAAGAGAGAGAGAGAGAGAGAGAGAGAGAGAGAGGGGGGGGGTCAGAGAGAGAGAGAGGGAAAAGAGAGAGAGAGAGAGAGAGAGGGGAAAGAGAGAGAGAGAGGGAGGGGAAAGAGAGAGAGAGAGAGAGAGAGAGAAAGAGGCGGAGGGGAAAGAGAGAGGGGGTCCCTTCTGCACCGCGCCCTCTGGAGGCATGCTCTGCTCATCGCCCATTAGTGTGTCATATCCTTCAAACAGTCACACGCACCCACACACTCGCAGAGTGACGTGGATTGACACTCTCAGTCAGCGACGACATCTCTCTCTCACACACACACACACACACACACACACACACACACACACACATACACACACAGAGTGACGTGGATTGACACTCTCAGTCAGCGACGACATTTCTCTCTCTCTCACACACACACACACACACACACACACATACACATACATACACACAGAGTGACGTGGATTTACACTCTCAGTGAGTGACTGCATACTCACACTCCCTCTCTCAGAGACACACACACACACAAGTGTAGGAGCCACCAGCATAACAGTGAGTATGATCTCCTCTCATCTTTTCTCCTGTCTGTTTCCCATGTGTCTCTTTATAGCCTCTTGGTTCCAATAATAATCTGTATTGAGTGCTTAGCTCCTCTGTATGGACCTCAGCGTGTGTGTGTGTGTGTGTGTGTGTGTCTGACTTGTGTCAGTGTTCATCCCTGGACATTTCGCTCAACTTAGTCTGCACTGGTCACGGTGTGTATAGCTTGGGTTCTTCATCGGAGGGTGGGTATTAGCCATAAGGTTTGGGTTAGGTCTTGTCCACTGGTATAAGGGGGGTATTCCGCATTGGTACAGAGTGTTTTCTATCAGCATAAGGTGTGCATTATTTTCCAGAACAGTGTGTGTAGTCTTATTAGCCTAGTGAGTGTGATGAGTGTTCTGTACACCAGGGCTCACCGTCAGGTCCCTGTCCCCTTACTGTACTTATTGCCCCTTCTAGTGTACTTATTCCCCCCTCTACTGTACTTAACACCCCCTATAGTGTACTTATTACCCCCCCTCTGCTGTAGGCAGCTGTGGCCTACTGGTTAGCGCTTTGGACTTGTAACCGGAGGGTTGCCGGTTTGAACCCCGACCAGTAGTCACGGCTGAAGTGCCCTTGGGCAAGGCACCTAACCCCTCACTGCTCCCCGAGCGCCGTTGTTGTTGCAGGCAGCTTACTGCGCCGGGATTAATGTGTGCTTCACCTCACTGTGTGTTCACTGTGTGCTGAGTGTGTTTCACTAATTCACGGATTGGGATAAATGCAGAGACCAAATTTCCCTCACGGGATCAAAAGAGTACTTACTTACTTATACTTAATACCCCCCTCTGTTGTACTTAATACCCCCTAATAGTGCACTTATAACCTGCCTGTAGTGGTCACGTACTCCAGAGCTGGGCGAGGGTCCACTGCCAACCCAAAGCTCCCGTCTTGGTGAAGAGCTACATCCTAATCATTTGACCTCTGTCCCCCTCTCATTCCCCACAGCAACCCACATTTACAGCGCCGGTATTAAACCGTACTGTATTATGATACGAGCACTCGTAAAATTTTACTCGTACGCTAGATGATCGGGTGTCTGTCAGGCGGCCCTGTATGCTACTGAGCGTCTGCGGTCGGAGATCACTTTGCCACCCATGTTGTTGAGCCCTTGGTGCGTAGCCCCTGGGATAGCATGGCCTGTGTGTGTGTGTGTGTGTGTGTCTGTGTATGTGTGTGTCTGTGTGTCTGTGTGTGTGTGTGTGTGTGTGTGTGTGTGTGTCTGTGTATGTGTGTGTCTGTGTGTGTGTGTGTGTGTGTGTGTGTGTGTGTGTGTGTGTGTGTGTGTGTGTGTGTGTGTGTCTGTGTGTCTGTGTGTGTGTGTGTGCGCGCAAGACTCTAGGCTATTCTTGCCTAGCGGGGCTAGAGAGGGATGAGGTAAGAGGTTATTTAGCTCGCTTGCCCTAGCTCTGGAGGCCCAGCTCTGGGGTGATAGATTACACTGCCTTGTTTCCAGACGGGCAACAGATCGCATGCCTGCGTGTCTGTCTGTCAGTGGCAGCCCAAGAGATGCACTGAATCACATGTGATATGCACATACACACACGCACATGTGCATAAAGTACACACACACACATGCACACACACACACACACACACACACACACACACACACTCACACACACATGTACATACAGTACATACACACACACACGCACGCACACATGCACACACATACATATATACAGTACACACACACACACACACGTGTACACACAGTACACACACACACACACACACACACACACACTCTCATAACACACTCACATAACTCTCTCACATGTCCACAAACATGCACCCACAAATCCACACCTCTCTCACCATACTCTCACATATACTGTCTCACACATGCACAATGTCATCATGCATGCCACACTGGCACACATACACACAGGTACACAGACACACATGAACACAGTACATACTCTCACACACATCACACACACATGCATGCATTCACCCATAATAGCATAACACCTTCACATGTCCAGTATATGCACTCTCACCCATGCACACACACACACACACACACACACACACACACACACACACACACACACACACACACACACACACACACACACACACATACACACACACACACAGTATCAGGTTGAAGGTATGGCATGGCAGCAGCTGAATGTGTTAAATAAGTCTCCAGGAGTTTCATCAGTGTGAAAACTTGGTGTGTGCCGTCTGCTCTGGGGCCCATGGTTCTCTGGGAGGGGTGCTGAAAGGCTTTCACAGACCTGTGTGTGTGTGTGTGTGTGTGTTTCTGTAACCTTGGGTTTGTTTACTCGAGATCTGACAGATGAGGACTTGTTTTGGTGAGATCAGCAATTACACACTGAGAAACACACAGAGACAGATCGAGAGAGATTGTGGGACAGAGAGAGAGAGTGGGACAGAGAGAGAGAGAGAGAGAGAGAGAGAGAGAGAGAGAGAGTGGGACAGAGAGAGTGAGAGTGGGACAGAGAGAGAGAGAGAGATACGTGAAGACAGATGCTAGCTGACAATGATACACAGAGACAGACACACACAGAGAAACAGATGGACACAAATGCAGTTATTATTATTAGGCCTACTTATCAAATACAAACGTTCTGCCAATTTTTTTCTCTCAGTTCTCATATGATTAGAGGTACAAATAGATGGAATCGTAGTGTTTTTTTTTCACTTGCCCTTGATGCTTGGCAGGGTGATAGACATGAAGAGAATGGTTTCAGTATCATAATGAGACGTTAGCTGATGATGCTAACAATAAGAGGAGCTAACATTAATACTTGTTCTAGTAAAAGGTCCCTTGTGTTGTGCTGCTTGTTCCTTACTGTGCCTCACTGCCTGCTCGAGGAGGCTTGAGAGGGTTCATAGGCCTTTAATAGGAGACTGACG
>NW_027468620.1:40737330-40739830 GCF_046254945.1 Alosa pseudoharengus | reverse complement strand
CTGGACAAGCTGCTGTCCATGAGCTTCTCTACCAAACCTGAGAACGAGGCTCCAATGTCGGCAATGCAGGGGTCCAAGCCGAGCGCCGAGCCGTCACAGGAAGTGTTCGAGGAGCCCATCATGCCGATGGACCGGCGGGACGTGCGACCCGACACGCAGCTGTCGCAGTCGTTGCCGACGGAGTCGGAGCTGGGCGACGGGGGCCTGGACTACCAGTCGGACGCACGCAGTGATCTGGACTGGGCGGAGATGGATTTGAAGATGGTGTACGACGGCGCCGACGGCTCCATGACTCCACTGACCGAGGCCAGCTGGATGGACGAGTCGCTCACGCCGACGTCCTCCTGCCCCGGCACGCCCGATGGCCAGTTTGACCTCTACCCCATGCAGCCTCTCACGCTGGACCGAGTCTCCGCCTCCGGACACGTACGACACGCCACCCCCAGGGCTTAGCGCACACTGCCTGCTGCATGACAACTACCGCCTGGCAACTGATAGCTGCTGACTGGCATTGGCATCGGTTGACTGCCTTTGGGCTGGTGTGTAGAGTAACCTAGCAGTACACCTCTGGTGTGTGACAGTGCAGTGTAGTATAGTATAGTGTAGTGTAGTTGGATTTGGAGTGTACTGTAGCTGGATTTGGAGTGTAGTTGGGTTTGGAGTGTAGGGTTTGAAGTGTAGTTGGGTTTGGAGTGTAGTGTAGTGTAGTGTAGTGTAGTTGGGTTTGGAGTGTAGTTGGGTTTGGAGAAGTGGTCACCTCTACGTAGATGTCATGATGAGTGATGAGTGTAATAGGTGGGGCTATATACACAAGAGCTCATCAACTCAACAGTTACAACAACTGAAGTGTAACACAAACACACACACACACACACACCTACCTGCAGCCAACTGTAGATGATAGATGTTATAGCAGACTGGTGATTATTCAATAGAGTAGCAGTCAGGCTGTTTGTTTGTCAGAGTTGTGACTTGTGAGTCCCAGCTGCAGATTCAGGCCCTCATCCTGAGGATGTGCTGCTTGGGCTGCTGTTTACCATCGGTTTATATGGAGTCTCTGTATGTCATCTCAATCTGGATGTATATTGGTCTTATGGTCTGGGTGTGTATTGAGTCTCTTATGGTCTGGGTGTATATTGAGTCTCTTATGGTCTGGGTGTGTATTGAGTCTTATGGTCTGGGTGTACAGTATATTGAGTCTTATGGTCTGGGTGTATATTGAGTCTCTTATGGTCTGGGTGTATATTGAGTCTTATGGTCTGGGTGTACAGTATATTGAGTCTTAAGGTCTGGGTGTATACTGAGTCTTATGATCTGTGTTTATACTCATGGAAAGACACACATTTCATACATGAAGGAGGATTGTGAAGACAATCTTCCTCCTCATTCTCCCAGATTCCCAGCATGTGTGTGAAGCACTAAATCACAGATCCCACTTAACACTTTAACGAGTAACAACATTTGTTGAAGTTGAAGTCTCATTGATTGATGTTGTTTTGGACACTTTACTTAAAGTCTGTAGATCTTGATCCAGCTTTTGTTTGTGGGTTTGCATGCGTGTGTTGCTTAATTCACCTGTTACACTTTGTTCAGTTTAACTGCGTGGTCTAAGCTGCACATCCATTGGCTTATGCTGGATAGAGTGTGCTATGATTGGCTAATGCTGAAGTAGAATGCATTTCCGATTGGCCCTGGACTGGACTGGAGTGGACTAAGCTGTAGTATGATGGGCTTTCACAGGAGTGGAGTGTGCTATGATTGGCTATTAAAAGAATGTGCTGCCATGTAATTGGCTCATACTGGATTGGAAAGCGCTGTGATTGGCTTGTGCTGAAGTGAAATGCACTTTGATTGGCTCGCCCCTGGATTGGAACTCACTGTGATTGGCTTGCGCTGGAGTGGACTGCGCTATGCTTGAAACTCCCTTTGAACCCTCACAGCCTCTCTCCTTCCCGACCAGCTCAAGTCTGTGATCAGGCGTACGAAGGAGACGCCCAACGTGCACCCCATGTACCGAGAGAACCACCCGCGGCGTAAGATGGGGGCGCTCATCTACCACAAGAGCAACTCACAGGACCGGCTCATCGAGGAGCTGCAGGGCAAGCTGGGCATCAGCCGCAAGGAGCGGCCGCGCAAGCAGCCCGACGAATGGCTCACCGAGGGCGTGATCGTCATGAACAACCCCAAGCGCTCGCGAGAGGAGCGCAACGGCCCAGACGTGGACAAGGTAGAGGAGGAGAGAAGGAGAGTGAGAGAGAGACAGAGAGAGAGAAGGAGGGGAGCAGGGGAGGAGGGAGAGAAAGATGGAGAGAGTGGAAGAGAGTGAGAGGGTGAGAGAGGGGAGGGAGGGAGAGAAAGATGGAGAGAGTGGAAGAGGATGAGAACAAAAAGGGGAGGAAGGTAGTAGTGGATGAGGTAGGAAAGGGGTATGTTGGGATGGACAGAGGAGTGGACAGAGAGATGGAGAGAAAAGAGAGATAGAGAGGAAGGAGAGATAGAG
>NW_027468620.1:40724830-40732330 GCF_046254945.1 Alosa pseudoharengus | reverse complement strand
TGCGCCCAAGTGTGGAGGCTGTGCCCGCGCCATCCTGGACAACTACATCTCAGCGCTGAGCTGTCTGTGGCACCCAGAGTGCTTCGTCTGCAGGGTGGGTGTGTGTATGTTGGTGTTGGTGTGTGTGTGTGGGTTTAAGTATAAATACTCTTTTGAAATATTCTTTTGATCCCGTGAGGGAAATTTGGTCTCTGCATTTATCCCAATCCGTAAATTAGTGAAACACACTCAGCACACACACACTAATCCCAGCGCAGTGAGCTGCCTGCAACAACAGAGGCGCTCGGGGAGCAGTGAGGGGTTAGGTGCCTTGCTCAAGGGCACTTCAGCCGTGCCTACTGGTCGGGGTTCGAACCGGCAACCCTCCGGTTACAAGTCCGAAGCGCTAAACAGTAGGCCACGGCTGCCTCTAGTGGTTAAGGAGCTGGGCTAGCATGCAGTAGTGTAGTGGTTAAGGAGCTGGGCTAGCATGCAGTAGTAGTGTAGTGGTTAAGGAGCTGGGCTAGCATGCAGTAGTAGTGTAATGGTTAAGGAGCTGGGCTAGCATGCAGTAGTGTAGTGGCTAAGGAGCTGTGCTAGCATGCAGTAGTGTAGTGGCTAAGGAGCTGTGCTAGCATGCAGTAGTGTAGTGGTTAAGGAGCTGTGCTAGCATGCAGTAGTGTAGTGGCTAAGGAGCTGTGCTAGCATGCAGTAGTGTAGTGGTTAAGGAGCTGTGCTAGCATGCAGTAGTGTAGTGGTTAAGGAGCTGTGCTAGCATGCAGTAGTGTAGTGGTTAAGGAGCTGGGCTAGCATGCAGTAGTTGTGGGTTTGATTCCTGGCTGCCTCCATTGTGCCCTAAGTTGCTCTGGGGAAACTGGCCCTTGTAATAATTGACATAATGAATTGCCAAATTAATTAATATGAATGAGCCATGTGTTGTCTATATTGTTGTCCAACAGGAATGTTTCACGCCCTTCGTCCACGGGAGTTTTTTCGAGCACGACGGGCAGCCGTTCTGTGAGGTGCACTACCACGATCGGCGCGGCTCGCTGTGCTCAGGCTGCCAGAAGCCCATCACGGGTCGCTGCATCAGCGCCATGGCCAAGAAGTTCCACCCCGAGCACTTTGTCTGCGCCTTCTGCCTCAAGCAGCTCAACAAGGGCACCTTCAAGGAGCAGAACGACAAGCCATACTGCCAGGGCTGCTTCATCAAGCTCTTCAGCTAGAGCCCAACACCACTGCATGGACCTGCGCTAGTGTGTGTGTGTGTGTGTGTGTGTGTGTGTGTGTGTGTGTTTGTCTGTGTGTGTGTGACAAAGGGCTTGAAAGCCGGACTGTCTGGACATGAATGGTCACCTTAGTTGTGACTGTGATAAGAATTGCTGTGTGTGTGTGTGTGTGTGTGTGTGTGTGTGTGTGTGTGTGTGTGTGTGTGTGTGTGTGTGTGTGTGTGTGGGGACATGTGTCGTGACTGTGATAAGAATTGCTGTAGGTATGTGTGCATGTTGATTCAGGATGTGGTTGTGTGAAGGTATCTTCAACAAACAACCAATAGCAAGTTGCGGTGGTGTGGTGGTGTGAGGAGGTGTATTTGGGCAATGTTGATGATGATCTGTGGTCTCTGCTCTCTGACTGAGTTTTCTACTGATTGCCTAGGAAGGTTTTGATCATGAGAAGTATTCATGGCTGAACACTGTAAAAATGTTTATCACTAATATGAAAGGTTTGTTGCTCACTGGCTGAGTGTAACTTGTATGAAATCTGCTTGTTGATTTCCCACGTGTGGAGTTTGTGTTCTGCGAAAAATTGTCCTTTTGGTGAACCTTGCTTGAAGGTTTTGAAAATCCACATTAGTATTTGAAACTGGCCACGATGTTAACAAAAGGTGATGACCCAACCCTTACACAACCTGTTAATCAACCAAATATAAACATTAATAAGACAGAATAGCAATTGGAGTATTCAGTATTCACATTAATCAGTCATGTATGTGAATAATCAAATAAACATACATAGATAGACACACAAACACATGCACTACACACACACACACACACACACTGCCAATCAACTTTGTAATGGGCAGGAGTTGTAGGGAAGGCACATGAGGGATTGAATAGAGATTCCTCTGCACAGACACACACACACACACACACACACACACACACACACACACACACACACACACACACACACACACACACACACACACACACACACACACACACACACACACACACACACACACACACACACACACACACACACACACACACACACACACAGGTATTCTCTTCAGGATGAGTTATGTGATCATGTCCTTCTCCGTGAGCATATGTGAGATTATAAAGACGATAGATTAACAGTAAGGAAGGGCATGTCTGGTCCTTCACATTAGAGACACATGTTCTAGGTTACAGTCTGCAGGCAAATCATGGAGACTATTTCCACTACATTTTTTGTACTGTTATAACTTCCTAATAACCACTCAAAATATGATTACATCTTCCTCTTGTCTCTTGTAACACTGATGCCTTTAAACGGCGGGAACTTCATCAGCTGATGTTAGTCCTCACACACTAAAATATATATGCTCATATTCTTTCCATCTCAGAGGTAACACAATACTGCAAAACTGAAACTGCTGTTTAGCTGAACATTTTTCATCACTGATACATTTTCTTTTTTGTTTGTTTGTTTATTGTTTTAGTGTGGAAGTCTTAACCATGTTGAGTGTTGTTGAAATCCTCCCAGGAGTATTTGAGTGACATGGCTGTTTGCGAAAGCCATTGTATGTAACAAAATATTAATCTGCATTAATCCTAAAGCAACACCAAAAAATGAGATCCTTGAAATCCTTGTATTCTTCCAAATTGTGCATTTAATTGGCCAGGATTTGAAACGCCTCACTTGCAATATTCATTTCCATTTTGTGAAGTGTTATGATGTCAGTTGTCAGTCTGTTTTCAGGTCACTTATGGAATTACAGTACATGTATTAAAGCACAAATAAAGTACATTTTGCTACCTTGGGGCATTGCATGGTTGTCATGGAGACAAGTTGTCCTGGATCAGCTGCAGTCCATCTCCAGGGATGGCACTGGGGAGTCCACGGAGGAGCTGGAGATTAATGGCGTTTACAAACGGAAGTTAAGTAGGAGCGTGACGGAATTTGCCACGCCTCCTTCTTCATCTGCCAGGTAACTTATTTTGCAGTCTACCTGCCGAAGCAACAGCATTGGCTTAACTTTGCTCACAACCCACCACCTCCCCTCACGCCTCCAGTCTTCCTTAGGTGAGAATAAAGGGGTGTATGACTCTACAATATTGTGTATACATTATTATGACACAATAAAAAGGTTTGTGCACTCTACCCTAGTACATGTAAAAGGCCTATTTTAATGGGGCATCTTCTGCACTGCCTGATTGTGTTGCATGACCGCTGGTATTCTGTCAGGAACCTTGAACTTAAAACAAACAAACTGCACAGGTGTGTCTGGGTGCAGATACAAGTAAACAAACTGCACAGGTGTGTCTGGGTGCAGATACAAATGAACTTTGGCCTGGCGATGCCCACTTAGTGCCTCTATCACACCTGAACGGCTCACTTTACCACCTGTACAGCAATGCACTTGCACCCCATTATCACCAGGTCATATAACTGTCAAAAAAACATCCAATGAACTTCAAACAGCAAATATCAGGGAATTGGTTTTGAGTTTCAAGTCTAAGTTCATCCAGTTTTCTCTTCTCCTCCATCAGACTCCTGTCACTTCACACTGTTTCCACACACAGCACACAGACACCTCCATCTGTCTGTTATCTGTCTGGCTCTCTGGGGGAAATCAGCAGTTAGAAATACAAATGCTGATGATGCCCAAGACTTCTCCAGACCACAACACTGCCACCTGTTTACATGACTGGGTATTACCGCACTGATATTTCAGCTGACACACTTTCACAAGATAAGCAGTGGGGGGCTCACAGATATCAACAAACCCATCTAATAAAGAAATGGTAGGAAAATAGAAAGAAGAAATATATAATGTTTTTTTTGTTGTTGTTCTTCTATGTAAATCTGCCAAATGTCTACTTGTCTTGGCCTTTTTCCTGTAATCGGCAATGCTGATGCTGAGTATTTTCTTTACGTGTGTCTGACTATATTCACACTTGAGTGAAATCATTTGTATTATACCTAACAGAAAATACTCATGACACAAAACTAAATGGACACACTATTAAAATACACACATCATGAATATAACCTCAGTCTTGATTTATGCCTGGCTCCTACAGTACAGCTCATTTTACTCCTTGCTGTGCAGACTTTGAGGCACATAGTACAACATATCTCCACTAGATGGCAGCACCATCACAGCTGATATCCATGTGAAAATAGACGCTGCGCCCGTCTGCCCATGCATTTTGTCACTTCTGAGTCGGTGGCTTTACATGAATGAATGCTTCCCGAATTCCGACAGGCCTAACCTACTTTTTTTCCAATTATCTAGTTTGAGGGGAAAGTATTTTAGTTTAGTTTAATTTCCTTTCCTTTCATATTTGGGATGTTTTCACTTTTCCTTATCCATGGGAAACTCACAATTAAAGCAATAAATTAGAGATGTAGGCTATACAGCTCATGTTAGTATTTTATAATAGGTCACATCATGTATGCAGCTTGTCATGTTATTAATTATTCATGATTAACAAAAGTGGGCTGGCACTTTACGTTCTGCACGCAACAAGGAAGCTGTGAACACTCAGAAGAAACGAAAGTGAAAGAAAATTGTTACTCCGCAGCTTCTCGTAAGCTAGTGTTTGTTAGCACGTAAGGGAAATGGCAGAGGCGATTTCAAGTAACGAAGACATTTTAATGTGCTCGATTTGTTTGGATCTACTAAAGGATCCAGTGACTCTTCACTGTGGACACAATTACTGCACGGGCTGCATTAAGGGCTGCTGGGACCAGGAAGACCAGAAGGGAGTTTACAGCTGCCCACAATGCAGACAGACGTTCGCTCCAAGACCCGTTTTAAACAAAAATAATGTTGTTGCAGAGCTTGTGGAACAACTAAGGAAGACCAGAATGCACGCTGCCCCTCCTGCTCTATCTACTGCTGGACCTGGAGATGTGGAGTGTGATGTCTGCACTGGGAGAAAACTCAAAGCTGTGAAGTCCTGTTTGGATTGTCTGTTGTCTTATTGTGAAACTCATTTGAAAGTTCACAATGATGTAAACCCAGGAAGAAAACACTCAGTGGTTGATGCCACAGGCCAGCTACAGGAGAGGATCTGCTCTGAACATAAGAAGATGTTGGAAATATTTTGTCGTACCGATCAGAGTTGTATCTGCTATCTGTGCACGATGGATGAACATAAAGGCCATGACACAGTCACAGCTGCTGCAGAATGGAAAAACAAACAGGTGAGCAGCACTGGAGCTACACTTGTGTCTTTATTTTATCTGAAAGGTCTGATACACATAATGTGTTTGTATTTAACAAGAACATTATAGTTCTTAAAGTTTACAGATTTTTTTGCAGACTCTTGTTCTCATTAGAGAACTCACAAACCAGGAAATCATTAGCAGGTGATATTGCAGGTTCAGACCCAGCTTGATTTGTGTTTAATGCTTTAAACCAGTTCTCCAACTGAAAAGAGTTCATGTTGTTTATATTACCTGTTCATCAAGATATAGCAATGGGCTATTTGTAATCATTGTTTTGATAAATAAATAGGAAGCATAGTTGAGTTTGTCTGTATTTCTATCAACAGAAGCAGTTGGGGCAGACCCAGAGGAGATTCCAGCAGAGAATGCAGGAGAGAGAGAAAGAACTGCAGGAGCTGAGGAAGGCTGTGGAGACTCTCAAGGTGAGAAGATAACAGCAGACTGATGAAGGTTTCAAATGTTACCGTCATTAATATCACAGATCATGGATACCCATGACATCAATACTCAGAATTAGTTTCATCCTTTTGCTTAATGATGCATATAATAGCAGACACATTAGCAGTATCAAGTTCTAACTCCACCTTCTTGAGCCAGATTGGTGTGAGCCCAGTGAGTAACTGTGCCTCTGTTGCCATCTCTACAGCACTCAAAGAACCACTGACACCATGAAACACTTTCAGCTTCACCTCCCTCTGTGTGTCTCCTGCCCTCCTCTTTGTGTGTCTCCTAACAGAGCTCTGCACAGACAGCAGTGGAGGACAGTGAGAGGATCTTCACTGAGATGATCCGCTCCATTGAGAGAAGGCGCTCTGAGGTGACAGAGCTGATCAGAGCTCAGGAGAAGGCTGAGGTGAGTCGCGCTGAAGGACTCCTGAAGCAATTGGAGCAGGAGATTACTGAGCATGGCTTTAAACAGCTGTAATGCTAGCCTAACGTTTTGACAAGCAAACCAATTTTGCCTACCGTATACTTGTGGCTTGCCCATCTGAAATAACTCCTCTAGCTTTGCTGCCTCCATCCTTTCTGTTTACGATGTTTAAATATCCATGCTGAGTCTTGAGTTAGTGAATTAACATTGTGTGCTGATAACCAGAAATCTAATAGATAGTAAAAGAAAACAACAAGTACAAATTCTGTAGTTGTTGCATGCTGTAGTTGTTGCGTGCGTACGTGCGTATTCTCTCTCCTGCTCAAACAAAAGGTGTGCGCATGCGTACATTTCTGCATTAAGTTGATTTTAATAACGTGTTTACAAACTTTACTTTACCGAAAATTGTAAATAGCCTACTGTCATACAGTTAATGGGATATTGTGCAGATTTGGGAAGTTATGGTAGGCCAATTTGGTGTGAATACACACACACAGGGCTCGTTGTTGAGTAGCCTGATGGTACGCACAGTGCGTACGGCCGTACACCTGCAGGCACGCCTGGTGAGCTGTATGATGTGTGATGAGGTAACAAATAGATTGCATTGCTTTACATGCAGTACAGTATGTATCTAACATGTACACACACTTAAACACACTAATGCATAATTACACACACACTAAACCATTTAACTCAATATGTCTGCAGCCTTTGTGGAAACAACCCTGACTGAATATTCAGGTGGCCTGTCTCACCTTTTGTGTTTCTCTCTGCAGAATGTTGTGTCAGTCACTGGTGATCCTTGCAGTACAGTTCCAACCAGAATGACCTTCACACTCTCAACTTTTATATTTTTCTCTGTAGAACATCCCATCATTCCGATATTCTCCTTGCTCTCCCAGCATGACCATTAACCAAAGTGTCTCTTTTGAGGCTGTGAAGGAATCTGTCTCTGCAGTGAAGGTGCAGCTGGAGGAGAAACTGGGTGGCATCTTCAAGCAGGAAGTAGCCAAGATATCTGCAGCAGGTTGGACAAACCGTAGAATTACGTAGAATGGACACAATGATGAACTACTTTTATAAGACCCTGTTATGTTCAAACAGTTATGGATTCATTTAACTCTTCATTTAACTTCATTTAACAGTGGCACATATCCAGATCATCCAGTCTTTAGAATGTGAGTGTCATTAAGTTGCATTCC